>NC_031787.1:6322522-6388471 GCF_001522545.3 Parus major | reverse complement strand
GATGGGGCCATGAGGGGACAGGGAGAGGGATTATGATGGGGATTGGAATTAATGATGTCGGTAGGAACGATACTGGGGCTTCTTAGCTCCTGCCTGACCCCCAGCAGTGCTCAGGGAACAATCTGGCACAGACTGGGAGAGAAGTGCCCTAAAAAAGGGGGTGACCCTTGGTGCCAGTGTTTTATGACCCACCAGGGCCTCTGACCAGCCCTTTCCCCAAGAAGGCTCAGGCTCCGTGGAAAAGCCCAGGATAGGTTGTAGGGCCGGTCCTGGCCTATAAAGCTGAGTGAACAAGCAGAACTGAGTTAGCAGAAATAGGATAATAGTTGGAGAAATAGGATAATACAGGAGCGGTGGTGGCTCCTGGCGCGTCACACGAGCTGTCCCAGTCACGCGGCCCAGTGCCCGAGCTGCCCGTGGAACTGGTTGGAGCTGGCTGACAAGTTAATTCTCTTGATGTGAGGCTTCAAAACAAGCCCTGTGATGAAATGCTGACATTTGAAATTCAAATGGTTGTTTACTCGCCTCCAGAACAGGAAGCTTTGATCGGTTATGAAGCAGCCAGCTTCTGAGAACTGATGTAGAAACGTGCCTCGGGTTAATTAAACTTCATTATACCTTTCAGACTGGCTCTTAACTCATTTAATATTATATTAAAGATGGAGTGCACAAAATCCATTATTGTTTTTATGTGTTTTTTTAGATTTATCTGCTGCTCCTTCAGTGAAGCCAGGTGACCTTGTTAAATCCTCTGTTCACAAAGCATCAGCACGTGTGTGACTGGCAAGATTCACTACAGAGAGATGCTCTGTTTCCCCCTAAAAAACCCTTAAAAAACCTCAAACCCAGACAAAATTACAAAACCACCAAAAAATAATAATAAAAAAAATAAAACAAACCCCAACAACAAAATCCTTTTGCTTTCCCTTTTCCTAACAGGGTTTCAAGCACCTCCTGATTTACAGTAAAAAGGAAATAAAACATCCTAACAATAATTACTCAATATGCAGGAACAGGAAGAGGAAAAAATGCTAACCAGAAAGTTCAGCAAGCTCCATGGCAATAGTCAACCTTGGAATTATTATTTGGCTACATGAATTTAGGACAAAAGGCAGAGTTGGATGATGTCCTGTTTGTTTGCTTTATGCCAGTTCTGCTCAGTGTTTCCAGCGTGGGTTTTGTTTGGTGGTGCCAAGGTGGCTGAAGGTTTGCTCCAAGGCTTCCCAGAGGAAAGGCCATGAGTAACTAATATTTACAAATATGGAAGGCCACATCTGTAATGCTGGAGATAAATGTAAAGCCTGGGCTGTTTTAAAGCACATCACACATTTATTAAGTATTTTAGGGTGCATAATTATCTTTTTAATGTTCCTGTAGATAGAGAAGAGGAATTCCTGTAATTTTTTTTTTCCTTTCTGTGTAAACCAGAAAACACAGGAGGCCTCCCTTGTTTTTTTCCCTAAAAATGGCTAAATCTGTTGTGGGGAGGAACTGTTGTGGCTGTACGAAGCACATGCATTTAACAAACATTCCACTCTCCTCTCTTGGTAGCTCTTGGTGAACAAAAACCATCAAGCAGCTGACTCTGAACTGTATATAAATAAATGCAAAGCTGAAAAACCCACAAATCTATATCTTGTGACTGCTCTGGCCGCACAGGTGGCTCCAGCCTTTGCCAGGGCATGGGGCCTGCAGTTGGGAACACACATTTCTTTTCAAAAGTAGGTCACTGGGCAGTGGTACAGAGCAACCTACTTTCAGGGGAGAAGAATCTGGGGTCATGGAAATGTTTCCAACGAATCTGTACATTCTGGAACACAAGCTGGGTCTGTTTTTTAAGCAGACTAATGTCCTAGCAACAAGGTATCACTTTTACATGCGGCAATCTGTTTAGCTACCAGGTTTAGCTTGGGACAGGCAGCCAGGCCATCACAGGGTATGTGGCAAGTCCAGTTCCTGTTCTTTGTTCAGACAAAAATAGGACTGCTTGACACAGGGAAAAAATATATATATTTACATATATATATATATATATTCCTATCTCATAACATTACTCACACCTTCCTCTCACTGTGTACGATGCAATATAATTATATTTACAGTTGTGAAGATAAATATTGTCTCCCCAAGCCTGTAGGAGTGCAGTAAGGCCCAGGCTTGGCTCAAGTTCCACCCATGAGACAAACAGACCAGTGGCATGTCACTGCTTGTCCCTGTGCTGCCAGCCTGGAGGGGTACAGAAGGAGTGAGTCAGAACTCAAAGTACTGTGAGATTGACTGTGATATTCTGAGATTACCAAAAAAAGACAATTCCCTCGATTTTGTTTTTATAGCCTTGTGCTAAAAATACCTTCACTAAACAAGGTTTTTAAGAAGCCACTGACTTAAGGAGCTGAAAGAAAAAAGAAATTGAGAAAAACAAATACATTGGTAGTAAAAAGATGAAAATTAGTGATACTTCTCTGTCTCCCTGTTTGTCTAAAGTGTATTTTAACTTTGTAGGATACATGGGATTCAGCTTTCAGATCTGTGCTGCCATGAGAAACAGGCTTGGGCAGGTCTGGGTGACACAGAGGGACATGTGACAGCTCCCCATGCTCTGCTGGAAGGAGATGTCCAAAGGGCATTTTATAAAGGGCTGAAATCACAGGTTTGTGCCCCGTGTTGTGCCAGTGAAAGCAACAGCTAATAACTAGGTCTGTTCTAAAACTCCTTGCCTGCATCTCTCACTCTGCCTCCTGCCCGGGAATGTTTTGGATCAGATCCAAGCTGCAGTGCAGGGAGGGAGCTTCTTTGTTCACCTTCTCTCTGCTGCCTCTGAGCACGTTTAGCTTGTGCTTTCTGGGGCAAGGTTTTCCAGCAAAACAGCAAAGAATTTCCTTAGAAAACAGGCAGACAGAAGAAGAAATGTCAGAAGAAACAGGCAGAAGAAATGAGTCCTAAACTGCTGTTAATCATTGTTAGTAAATTCAACAGAACCTCTGTAACAGTGAACAAAAACAAACACTGTCAAGGCCTTCTGAACAGCCCGGGGGTGTCGCCTCCTACATTTTGTTTTCAGATATAGCTTGGGTCCTTTGATGGTGAGGAAAACGTCTGGAATGTTTCTCCCTCCACCCCAGAGAGACTAAAATCCGAGCACTGCCATTTTTCCCCCTGAACAAACCACATACTTGGAACCATGGCAGTTTTTTAAAGTGTGCTGTCAGCTGTACACAACTCCTAGTTCCCTGCTTATTAGATATAAAAAACATCCACAGTTCCTAATTCCCTTTCACCCACAAACATGTAGCTGCTCTCAGTGCTGCTTTGGGGATAAAAATGCTCTTCCAGGCAGAATTTCAATGCTGGCTGTGAGCCAGGGCTGCAGAGCTGAGTCATTGTTATACAAGCAGAGCTGAGATGGCACAGAAAAGTCCCTTTGTACTTTAACACTCAACACGTCAGCTGCTGTTGGCCTTTGAGCATCACAGGACACCTACACAGAACCAACTGTAATTTACTGGACTTTTCCTCTTGTCCACCCCATCATCTATCTGGATAATTCTTCCTTTTCCGTTTTTCCTCTCAAGCTTAACAGCAAACACATTTTTTGTCAAGCTGTTGGCCTCTCCTAAAGCCTGGCAAACATTGCATCAGCTTTGGAAGCAGTGAAACGAGAGCTGTTAATTCTGGGCACTGGGAAAGTGCTGCCCAAGTACACTGACAATACAACATTTGACCACTGAAATTTAGGGCTCTCAGCTCAGAATATCTCTGACATTTACCGTCATCCAGAGTTCCACCACAAAGCTCTGGAATTGTTTATGTGAGACTCAGTTTTTTGTTCTGAGTCCTTCGTGAAAAATATGAAACAATTGAAAAAATAGAAAGAATTTCTTTACTATGACATTTTGCACTTCCATTTTTGTCCTCCAGCTCTTAATCCTGAAACATCACAGGGGAGCAGAATTTAGCTTCTCAAAACAGCTTCTGCATTTAAAATAAAGTGAACTAATTGTAGAGAGGCACAGAGAGTGACAGATTTCAGATATCACATGAGCAAACTCACTTCAGTTTTTTCCTGGAACTGCTTTTTGAGAGTGCTGGTGGCTCCTGTCTTACAGAGAGGGTCATTTGTGTGAATCAATAGAACGAGCCCCTTAAAATGAGCTCCTAAAATTACACTCTGGCTTTCAGTGCTGAGGTCAGTGATTTTGGGACAGGACAAACCGTGAGTGGTGCTGGCCATGCCCAAGGGGAGACGAATCCTTGCTGCAGCCAGCACAGGCTCAGTTTCAGTGCCTTCCCAATTTCACCACAGTGACATTTTCCTCCCAAAATATGAGGTGACTGACATGTGATCTGGTTTGACTAAAGGTCTGGGAGTGGCTCAGATGAATTTGTCACCCAGGGTGTGTTCTCCTGCTTCCATTAGAATGAGTAACCGGAGCAGAGGTTCCATAAGGGATAACAGGAAATTGTAACTCGGTGCCCTTTCCAATCAGAGAGGTGCTGAGCCACAGGATTCTTATGCAAATCCTGGCATGTGCCATCCCAGGAGGCAGCCTGGACAGCGGAGTCACATGTTTTTAAAGCTTTTTAAAGCTCTTTTCTAGACCAGAGTGCTGATGGATGTTTGTTCATCACTGTCCTCTTGCTTTGCCATGTTCCTGGCTGCCACAGGACCCTTTGGTGCCTCTTTGCCTCTCAAGACTCAGCTCACTTGTTTACATCTTTCCTCTTCTTGGAAAGAACATGGCATTAAGTCCTGTTGATGACAAATTCTTGATTATATGTCAAACAAAAGAAATTTCCAGTCCTGCAACACTGGCACAAAGGTTTGTCTTTGGAATGATTATTTTTTTTTCCCCAACTGAGTGTGATTTGGATACCTCCAAATTTTGTACTTTTCCCTGCATTGATAGTTTTATTTGAGAAACAGCACTGGATTTCAGTGTTCAAGAATAACTTTTTACAAGACATTTACCACTAAAGGGGTGATTTAATATTTTCCTATTTTTTTTTGTTGTTTATTTGGTTGCTTGTTTTGGTTTTGAGGTTTTTCTTTGGTTGGTTTTGGTTTGGTTGGGGATTATTTTGCTTTTTAAGGCATGTACTCTCTTATTTTCAAGATTATGGTAACAGAATTAGTGCAAAGCTAAGTGGGAATCCTGTTAGAAGTCATTTCTCTGCAAAGTTGCCACAATGACTTCAAACCTCAGGAAGGCCTAAACACACTTCCGAAGGCACATCCTGTGCTGTCACAGCGATGCTGTGTTTAAATGAGGCTGTTCATAGCAGAGAAGTGAAACACCACAATTCCAGCAGCACCTTGGGTCTGCTGAACACCTTCCTGTCTGTGAATACGTGAGGCATCGTGTTCACAAAGAGAGGGAAAACCTAAGGCTCATGCCTGTGGATAACTGGTATGCCTGGCCTCAGCCCTGGAATCAGAAAATGATAGAATACTTAAGGCTGGAAAAAACTTTTAATATCATCAAGTGCACCTGTTAACCCAGCACCGCCAAGTCCACCACTGAACCATGTGCCCAGGTGCCACCTCCAATAGTTCTTTGGACACTTCAGGGTTGGTAACTCCAGCACTGGGGCGGCCTGTTCAGTGCCTCAGAGCGGCCAGCAGGAGCAGGGCAGTGACTGTGTGTGCTGGGCACTGCTGGGGACACACCTCGAATCCTGGGGTCAGTTCTGGGCCCAGCAGAACAAGACAGACATTGAGGGGCTGGAGCATGTCCAGAGAAGGGAACAGAGCTGGGGAAGGGGCTGGAGCACCAGGAGTGGCTGAGGGGGGGAACCTTCTCCCTCTCTACAGCTCCCTGACAGGAGGGTGTGGGGAGCTGGGATCGCTCTCTTCCCCAGGTGACAAGGAAGGATGAGAGGACACGGCCTCAAGCTGTGTCCGGGGAGCTTTAGGCTGGATGTGAGGAAAAGATTTCTTCACTGCGCGTTCCTCTCGTTGTACCCCAGCCCGTCCCGGTCCCGCTGTGTCCCGGCCCGTCCCGTGCCGCCCTCCCGCTTCCACCACGTCCCCTTAGCCCCTCCCGTGTCCCCTTAGCCCCTCCCGTGTCTCCTCCCGTGTCCCCATAGCCCCTCCCGTGTCCCCATAGCCCCTCCCGTGTCCCCTCCTGGGTCCCTATAGCCCCTCCCGTGTCTCCTCCCGTGTCCCCTCAGCCCCTCCCGGGTCCTCTCCCGGTTCCCCTCAGCCCCTCCCGGGCCGTGCGCGTCGCGGGGGCGCCCCCCGGTGGCGGCGGCGGAGGCGCGCATGGGGCGCGGCGCGGCGGGCGGCGCGCGGCGCTCCCGGCGGGGCGGCGAGGCCGCGGGCGGGACGCGCCGGGCCCGGGGCAGGAATACGGGGGGGACCCCGGCCGCGGCCAAGGCGGAGCCCCCCGGGCCCAGCGCCATCGATCTGGGGGCGCAGAGTGGGCGCTGGGCCGCCTTCCAGGAGCGGCACCGGCTGAGCTGCGAGGAGGCGGCGCGGCTGCTGCTGGACGCGTAGTGAGTAACGGGGCCGGGGCGGCTGCTCCGCGCTCCTGCCCGAGTCCCGTTCCCGGCAGCGTTCTCTGCGCGGCATCTGCACAGCGGCTCCGCGAGCTGCCGAGAAGGGGGGCCGGGCTGGGATGGGGAGGGGGCGCACGCACCACGGAAAAAAAGTGGCTTTATGTGGTAAAGCTTCCCGTGTTTTACGGCTCTGCCATCGAAAATGCCCTTGGGGGCTCCGCGAGGCTCAGCTTGTAAATCTCCACCCACTTCCTGTGCTCGCTCTGTGCAGAGCGCGGCACATCAGAAACTGTCCGTGGGAGGCAAAATCTGGAGGGAAAATGTTTTTGCGTTTTGCGATTGACCCGCACGGTGACTGCCCAGCTGCTGTGGAGGCGGCTCGGGGAGGGGGAGAAGCACAAGCTCAGAAATTCCTTGGTCTTAAAGTTCCTCTGCAGTTACAACCCGAAATAAAAGACATTTCAAATATTATGTAGAATCTACTTATCTCTGCTTTCCCCAGGTTTTAAATGGAGGAATATTAGTGGTGTTGGAGGAACGGTGGGGAAATTCAGTTCTCAGTTCCAAGCAGTTTGTTTTGAGGCGGTAGCCCTGGTTTATGTGTAGGGTTGTGTATGGACACAGCTGTAGGGTCAGCACTGTGACCTGGAGTGTGGTGGGAAGCTGTGTTTGACAGTCCTCAAAGTGGTGCTCTTCTTTCCTTTTCACCATTTTAATTAAACCACAAAAGCAATTGGTGCAGAGGACAAAAGCCATCCTCTACCTCATTCTGACATATGTTATTAAATACATTTGAGTGGACGTGTTCTGCAAAAGCTCAAGACAGAACTGAATAATGTTGTGTATAAGCCTTACTGTTCTCTTGGGCAAAAACCAAGAGAGGATGATCCCAAAAGCTCTCTTGTGTCTCTCTCCAGTGAATACAGGGGTTTGGTGAAGCACACAGGAGGCTGTCACTGTGGAGCCGTCCGCTTTGAGGTCTGGGCTTCAGCAGATCTGCACGTGTTTAACTGCAAGTGAGTTGGTTTGTTCCCTGTTCCCAGAGATGAGTGTCAGCTCTCTGCTTTTTCCAACCTTTGTGCTAAAGATGAGACAGCTGCAGAACACCCTCTGAGCTGTTTCCATAGGATTTACCCCTAATTATGTCCTGACCCACTAGAAGATCAATGTTGGTGATTTCAGGTGCTGCTTTGGGCAGGACTTCATGTCTCACAGCCAGGTTCACACAGAGAGTGTCAGGAGAGATCTAATGAGTCCAGGTGCTCAGCCATCTGCTTTCTGTTTCATGCAGGGGGCTCAAAGCACATTGGTCTTTTTTTAACTTGTTCTTCTCAAATGACATTACAGCTCTGACCACATGTGCTTCAAACTAAAATACTCTCTGGTTTCAGTAGTGACCCTCCTTTGCCTGCAACTTGTTTGCTTCCAGCTCATGGGTGAACTGCTGAACTTTACTTTCTTGTTTGCAGGGTAATGAATGTTGGCAAAATTGCCCAAGTATGCTCTGAACAATTAAGAGGATTTCTCAGGGCTAGAGTTCGTCAAGTTTGTTGAGTTTGTCCTCAACAGTTGTGTCTGAGAATATCTTATTGGGGTACCTGTGTAGGGTCAGTCTGTTCACGGGTGTGCTCAGCAAAACACTACTGACACCACAAATCCACTTTTGCCACTTACCTCTGAGCCTTTCTAGATATCAGTGGAATTACTGTTGTCAAGAGGTCTGATTGCTGCTCTACAACATGTCCACTTCTTCTAGAAAGGTCTGCTTTTTCTTTTACAGTTGCAGTATTTGCACAAAGAAACAGAACAGACACTTCATTGTGCCAGCATCACGTTTCAAGCTGCTGAAGGTATAGTAAGAACACAGTAAGAGCATGGCCATGAACACGAGCAGTGTTATCCTCAAAGAGCCAAGAACAAGCAGTTTTCTGCCCTAGGTTTGGCTGGTTGGGGGAAATGGCTGCAATTTAAGCTGTCTGGTGTGGTTGTGTTAGTACATCTTGTTTAGAGCTCTTGCAGTTCCCAGGCCTGACTTATGTCCTTATAGACACTTAACATTGGGGTTCAGGGAAGGAGCAGGAATACACAGCTCTGTATCTCAGATAAAGACAGGAAGGTGGCATTTTAAATTGTTCATTTCTTAGCTACAGGCCCAAAGTAATCTATCTATCTATCTATCTATCTATCTATCTATCTATCTATCTATCTATCTATCTATCTATCTATCTATTTTCCATGGAAAACTTACAGTGCTTTTCCTTTGCTTAGGGTGCTGACAATTTGACAACATACACCTTCAACACACACTGTGCTCAGCACACATTCTGCAAGACCTGTGGTGTTCAGAGCTTTTATACTCCTCGTTCTAACCCAGATGGTTATGGTAGGTACAAAGTGAGCTGTGATAACCAGAGTTAACCACCAAGCAAACATTGGATAAATGCTCCATTGGATGCTGACATGACAGCAGTGAGCAGTGTGTGTCCTAAGAGTTTGTTCCTAAAGTGTTAATAAACACCTGGAACTGCAGTTTGAACCCATAGCTCCTCCATAAAAAACAATCTTACCTATAATGTGTGGGCTTTTTCCTGTGACAGGATTCTTACCCAGGCTCCTCAGCCTCAAAGCAATAGCATTTACAGTTCCCTGAGATGCCCCAGCCATGGAATGGAGCAGACATCTCCCACATTTTATGAAAAGCAGGTTTCTGTGTATTCTCTTTCTTCAGGAATAGCTCCTCACTGTCTGGATGATGGCACCGTGCAGACCATTATCACAGAGGATATCAATGGCAAGGAATGGGAGAAAGCAGTGAGGGAACATAAGACCATCAGAGACATGTCAAAACCCTGATACACCCTTCCAGCAGCCTTGGGAGCACTGCCATGGAACTGCAGTCAGGTGTTTCCTGCGTGATGGTTGGTGAAATCAATCTCTACTCTTACCTGTTGTCTGTTTCTTAAATAAATCTTTCTATGCTGATTGTCTCATTCCTTTGTGACTCAGTTTTCAAACTGCCTCTGCTCTGTATACCTCTCCAGGGTTTCTAGTTTGGCACTTTGCCTTTAGCTGTGCTAAAGTTTAAAGCACAATACAAAAGACCTCATTACAGTCACTTGCACCTCATTCCTATGTCCTGCTGAGACTCTTGTGAGTTGATCTTAAGCCCTGTTCTGAATCAAGAGGAAGAGCTCAGATTTCAGGAGGGACATTGTGAAGGTGGAGCCTGTAACACAATGTGTATAAAAGAAGCAACAGCAAATGTCAGTGCAATTAGAAAAAATTGCACGATTTCTGATGTTTTATTCAAAAGCTTTGGCTTTTTAAAGTTCTGACTGAATAACAAATGTGGTGTGGTTGTGATATCTGTGGAGATAACGCGATCTTTGAAAAGTTACTCCTGATACCTGGATTTTACAAAAGCACCAAGGGAGAGTTGCCAAGCAGTCCTTGCAGCTCTGTGTTCTTGGAGAAACCGTTTGTGCGATATCTTCTCCAGTGCAGAATCCTCCAGGGCTTGACTCCCAATTAAAGTTAATCCAAATTTCTCATCTTATTTAAGCTCTTACAGTGAGGAAATAGAGCAGCTGTTAATCCCATTCTCAGTGCATCAGGCAACAAGATACTCAGAAGGAGGTACACCCAGCCTGGTTTTGTAGTGTGGAGAATGTCACACAAAGAGCATCCCATCCAGCTGAGCACCTAACACAGAAGCTTTCTGGAGTCCTGGGCCTGGCACAGTCGGTTTTTTGCTCATTCCTTTACTCCTGTGAGTGATGTCCTGTCAGAGCAGGTGCAGTGAATTGACCACCAGGTAACGAGAGAAGAGCAGGTAGAGCTGGCGGAACCAGAGGAGTTGGCTGCGATGGAACCGCATGGCTCTCTAGGAGGAAAAACAGCAGAGAGAGCATTACAAGAACCTTCCAGAGATGATGTGAGGGCAATTTCCTGCTCCTGCTATGAGGGTCAGTGCCCATTTATAGGACAGCCTGTTTTAAGTGAACAGGGAGAGGCAGGGGAAGTGGAAGGCTGCCTAAGATCTGGGCCTGTCTGTCCCCGAGTCTGGTGTTGTCTGTCTGATGTTCAGAGGGTCCTGCTAGAAAGGACACTTTATGTGTCACTTTTAATTCCTCCTCCCCACATGATCTTAGGCCTGGGGAACTGTTCACATGCTGGGTGAACACGCCTGATAGGTGTGTTTGGGAACATCTCTGGTCCTTCTGACCACACATTGCCAGCTGCAACTAAGTCTATTTATAGTGCACCAGCCTAAAAAAGTCAGATTTCAGGAACAATACATGGGAATAATGAACACCACCTTTATCCAAGCTGCTTCCATCAGTAACTCTATCTTTTAACAGCCTCAGAAGCAGGAAAAGTCTGTAATTTGTGAATTTACAGCACTGTTTTCTGTGTAAATATTTTCATGCTATGGAAGGGGAGTTAATCAGATATAGGGAACTGTGGAGTAAATGTGTGAGATCCTGTGCAGCAAGATAGTTTAAAAATGTCCAGTAAAGGGAACTTCTGAAGAGCTTTGGACTACAAGTTCACAAGCTTTAGACACAAGTCTGTCTCCATCTTTAGTGAGAGCTGTGATCCAAGGATGTTGTTCCTGGCATGCAGTCATGCCAGGCTTTTAACAGGCCACTCACAGGTTCAGAACACTGTGTTGGATCCAATTTCCTTTGAAATACATCCTACATCCTGGAGAGTGTAAAACTCAGTGCCCTGTGACTGTCTGAGCTAAAAATCTCAGCCCTGTCCTGTCATGCAGCACATGAGGTAACCTTGCTTGTCCATGTTTTTAAAATCACTGCAGACATTCCTCAGTGAGATTTATAACCCATGGGTACAACTACTTCTGACATTCCCTGGGAATGTGACACTTGTGACTAAAGTGCTCACAATGAGGATGAGCCAGTCAAGCAGGTGCCACATATCTCACCTTGGCTTGTTCGGTCTCCTCCTCTGTGAGGATGAAGAGTGCATCCCTGGGCAGGAGGCAGGAAATGAGGACATCCAGGAAGGAAATGTATTTCCTGAAGAGATTTACTGATTCCAGCACGAGCACACGGCACCCTACACAGAGAAAAGGAATAAACATTTCAGAACAGCATTCTTGTAAGGTGCTCTTTTCTCCAGGCTCAGCAGCTTCCCTGTGCTGCTGCCCTTGGGAATCTTTTTTGTGTAAAAGAAGAACAACTTCTGATGCACCCACCAGGATTTCTTTGTGCCCAGTGCACATCTATGGCCATTTGCATTGGCTCTTATTCTGTGTGTGATTCTTTGTACAGTTCTTGTTCTGTAACAGCCTGTGGAAAGCAAAGCTAGCTTTGAATATCCCAAAATCTGGGTGGGTTTTTTTGCTTGTAATTTAAATCATTCCTGCATAATTAGGCTCAAAAAAATAGGTGCAGATGATTCTCTGAATGCTGACACTATATCATACAATGGAATTTTAAAACAATAGTTTCTGGTTCAGCTACCAAAATGGAATTTCATATTTCTACTCCAATTCTTAGCTAGAGAATAAATATTTACAAGCCTCAGGAATCAAATATTAACTCAGGCAGGCAGTTACACTTTAACAGAAGTTCCTGAATTCATTGCAGATGTTTGTGATGAAGCAGATGAAGGTAACGAGATTTCAAGGTTCTGCTGATGTTGAAGGGCATTTTTTTCTGTTTTAAAGATCCCTTTGAACTCAAAAGTTAATTGCTATTTTTTTTTTTTACCATTACTAAATTGTCTCCACTGATGAGTTCAGAGCTACTGATGCTCCCATTAAGAGCCTGAAGCTCTCAAGGGAGCTGCTTTGGGATCTCCTTGGTTTGGAAGCTGCTGTGATTATGTTCCACACTTCCCACATTGTATTAAAGTTTGACAGAAGAGGCCAAAGTCACAGTTTACACAGGTGGTCACAAGATGCAATTCCATTTGCAATGAGGTTTCCTTCAGTGAGCCCTGAAACAGTGAAATTACACAGAAGAGACAGAACAAAGCTCTCATGGACTCCCTCTGGCATATCTCCAGGATCTTTCAATTCCTTTCTTTCTTTTCTTTTCTCCAAGGGTGTTGTTCCAACTTTTCAGCAGTCCTCTCCCACTCTCCAAAGCCAGACCGGTTAACTCTTCCTGTCAGTACCGCAGAGGGTGCTGCTCCCCCTCCACTGAAGGGGACACGGGACATTGGGACCTGACTCCCCAGCAGGTCACACCGAGCATTCACAGCAGCGATTTTCTCCTGCTGTGGGCAGAGGCAGAGCCCTCAATCACCACGGCGCTTCCAGAGGCGCTGCCGAGCCCGCGGTGCCGTGCCGGGAAGCGGCGGGCGGTGCTCGGGAGCCGCCGAGAGGTGGCGGCATCCGCCGGCTGCGGAGGGGCCCGAGCGGGACCCGCATCCCTCCGGCACCTCCCGGCCCCGCGGGGTCACGGGCAGCAGCTGGGCCATGCCGAGAGCCCCGGGACGTGCGGGAATGTGCGACCAGCATGGCTCGGATGCCTCCTGACCGAGAACCCGAGCCCCTGTCCCGCTCACAGCCTGCCGGGACGAGGGACAGGCAGAGCTGCTCGGCTGCCATCGGCTCCAGTTGCTCTCTCAAGGGATGCTCTGCAGGCACAAGTGCTGCAGTCGCTCACAGAAGCGCCCTGACACTCCTTTTATCTCACTTGGAGATATTTCTTGTTTCCGAATAGCAACCTTGGAAGGAAACCTGCGATGTGCCATGAGTGGGGGAACCATTCTTCCCCTTCCTCTGCAGAGATCCTCTGGGCTGCTGTTGGGGTAGTTTCAGAGGGAAGAATCAGTACAGTGCTGCTCCTGTCCTCAGCAATGGCACCTGCTTGCTTTTCAAAACTTCCTTTCCTGGAAGGCTTTAATGAACTCTGGCAATGCCACATCAATTCCTACTCACAGTAATGGGAAGAGAGGCTTGGCACCACTCTCTGAAGCTTGGGCTGCTCTGTTAACCAATGTGCTCTCCCTTTCCTCATTTTTTCCCCTGAGAAATATTAATTCATGCAGCAGTTGAACCCTTTTGTTCCCCAAAGCTCAGCAATAAGGACTCAAAACCATGGCATTTGATTTCAGTGTGGATGGCTCTGACCTGCTGGGTTCTTCTTGGTCAGATCAGGTGAAGTGGTGGCATCCAGCTCCCCAAAAAGAAGGGCACTGTAAGAGCCCTCCGTGTCAGTGATCCAACCAGGATTTCCATGTGCTGACAGCAAAGCCTGCTCTGCATGGCAATGTGAGATGAAATAAAGCAGGGGAGGAATGTACAGTCCAGGGAGAGATGGAAAAGGGTTCAGAGAAACAGGCTGCTCCCTGCCAAGAGGGGTGAGAGCAGCGCTGCCATTGACAAGTCTGCTCCTGTGACACCAGCAGGTGAAGCTTTTCAGAGCCTGTTGTGCCTGTGACCTGGGCAGGATGGGATTAGCAGTGTAATGCAACCTCTCCAGGTTGGCAGAAAGGGCAGGATCAATATAGCTCATGGATTAGGCTGAGAATAGAAGTGTGTGAAGCCCGCAGCCTGCTCAGCTTGTCTTTCCACTTCCAAATCACTCAGGCAGCAAGGATGCCTAGAATGAGGAGCTCCTGAGTGAGGACTCAGTGTGCTGCAGGCCTGCACTGCTCCTGATGGAATGAGGCACAGGTTCTTCTGGAAGAGCACTGGTTATAGCTGGAAGGGGCCAGTGGCAGGGGTGGGAGCACATCCAGCAGTTGTCTTGGCTTCTTGAAACAAGTGCTTGTGCCTGGGCTGGAGAACCTGATTACAGATTATAAAAAGCCTGTTGTGTTTGTGCTGGCTAAAGGCATTAGAAAGCAAAGCAGGATATTTAGGGTGCTCATTTGCATATCACTGAGGCAATGCAAGGCTTAGCTGGCTTTTGCATTTGCAAGATTTTCTGTGGATTCCCTGATCACATGGGCTTACACAGGCTCGCCCACAAACAACTCCCTCTTCCCAACAGCAGCGCAGCACTTTTCCACAGCCTGAACAAGCCTTTCAGCTCCATCCAGACAGCCTCAATCCCAGCATCACTCTTGTTTCACTCTTGTTTCATTAAGCCCCTCTGATGCACAGCCCTGCACGCCTGCCAGATCAAATTATAAATACTGGGAATTTCAACGAGACTGGAACTATATTTGGAAAGGCTTAGCATAAGCAGCAGCATGGGAGCTCCCCGTTCCTTTGGTGTTTGTAGGTCATGTCAGATGTGATGTAATCAGAGCAGCAAGGCTTGCACAGAGCTCCAGCAGTCTCTTGATGCTGCTGGAGAAATGGAAATGTTCTCTATATGTGGGTCTGTTTCAAACCTGAATGGATTTGAGGCACAGCCCATATTCAGGACCAGAGTGAAACCTGCATGAGCAGCACATGAAGGTGGCTCAGTGTAGATGGGGCCTGACAGCCAGCACCGACATCAACCACTGCAGCTCCTTGTCCTTTGTGTTGCACACAGCACACAGAGCTCTGCTGCTCTGAACAAAGAAAAGGTCCTAGGAAGGAAGCTGGCACTAATAGTCCTCTTTCATGAACTGGGCAACTGAAGGGACTGGAGTCAGAGTTCAGCTTAAGGGCATTCTGCCATCTTGGCTCATGCTGTCTCATTAGGCCTGCAACTTCCTGCTAGCACAGAATTAAAACTGATTTGCTGTGACTCATTCAAATCCTACAATGATTTGGGAATTAGCATTAAAGGAACACAGCCTGGATGGCTGCTGAGGGAGCAGCATATTGACTGGGTGGGCCTGGCTCAGCCACCTTCCTGTGCTCTGTGCAAACAGCTGAGTGACAGCTTTGTGCTTAAATGAGGTCCAAACATTTGCCCCTGGGCAGGCACTGTTTGCTAGAGATAAGGGCTGCAGCTCTACTCTAGAAAAGGGGTCAAGAGAAACCTCTTTCTGTACTTTCTTTATTTTCCCTACTTGTACAGAGAATTTCTGGGAGATTCTTGCTCACAGGTGGAAGAAGCCACTACAATTTTTTGTGCCACTGCAGATTTCAGGTTCCTTTCCTGAGCACATTTTGGTGGAGGCTTAACTTGCTACATGCAAATATTTTTGGCTAAGTGGGTAATTGTTTCTGAGACTTTAGTCACAGAAAAGGGAAAAGGCTTGTAAGCAAGATGTGACCAATAACTCTGTGACTAAGCTGAGGGACCTGGAAAGAGCACTCAAATTCAACCAAGAGGCACAGGCCAGACATCACACCACTGAGGCAGGACAACCCCAGGAGACTGAAAAGTGACTGTAGAGAAGCCTGAACAGGTAAAAAATGGCAGGAAGATAAAAGTTCAGCTGTAGGTTTCATCTGCAGTGCAGGTGTGAGCTGGGCAGCTGGAACCCTGGACACAAGAGTGATGTAAAGGACTGCAGGGTGAGGATGAGAGGTGGGATGGGAGATGATGGACTCCTACCTTCAGGTAACTTCCCCTCTGAATGCAGGTACCTGTGAAAGAAAAGATACAAGGGGGTCAACTCAGTGGAATTACTCAGGCCCTGAATTTACAGGAATAAAACCCTGCATGCTAAACCAACCCCTTTCATTTAACACACAGTGACAATAGCCAGTCTTGTGAGAAACTTCAGGAGCCCACACTGGATTCACCTCAGGCAAGGCTAAGCCTCATTCCCCACACTATTCTGCCATTCCTTTCCTCTTTCTGGTGCTGGAACACATCACAAATAAGCTCCATAAATCAAATTCACTCTCAGACTTCTTAAGGGAAACCCAAGAGGCTGCCAAAGGCTGTTCACCCCTGGGAGCACCTCTGGCTGTGTAAATCCCAGGCTATGCTGGCCAGGGACATTGTCTCAGCAGCTGCTCCTCTTTGGGCACCAAAAAGACTTTTTTTATAACCCAGGCCAGTACTGGGACATCTGAGAAACTGCTCTGGCTTTTTGCTCAGCAAGACTTTGATCCCTTCATGACTTTGTCTTGGGGAGTCTCTGTAGCAAAACAGAACGGGAGGGCCAAGAATGAGAGATGTGAATGGTTATGGCACTTCCATGAGGAAGTGTAAGCAAATGACCTTGGGATAGTGAGGGCATCAGAAGGTGGTAATTTCAATTCCTTTCTTAATTCTCTTGTTTTTCCTGCTCATGGCTTGGGGAGCACTTGAGCTGACATTCCCATCCTGGATTTGGCCCACGGCAGGGCTGGGAAGCAGCAGGTCTCCAGCAGATGGCACTCAGGGCTGTCCCACACCCAGTCCTGCTCTTCCAGGAGAAAAAGAAATCCAAACAATGGAACATTTGCCAAAACGAGAAAGGAAATAATAATAATCATAAAGTTATTTAACCCTATGTAATATTTAAAGAGATTGTTATCACCTTATA
The DNA here is from genome assembly GCF_001522545.3 of Parus major. Taxonomy (NCBI): domain Eukaryota; kingdom Metazoa; phylum Chordata; class Aves; order Passeriformes; family Paridae; genus Parus; species Parus major. The sequence goes on along the minus strand of NC_031787.1, from coordinate 6,371,629 downwards.
GTGGTGTATCTAACAAAGGACAATGTGCCAGTTCATGTGTAAATCAGCCAGGATAAAAGATGCATTATATGTAAACTGCTGTGTTTCTCCAGTCACTTTCAAACTAGGATTATCTCTGGCTGTTGGTTAAGTTCAAGGAAAAGGATTAGCTACACAGGCCTAGACAAAATAGGAAGCACGGAGTGATGAATACCCAATGCAATACAAAGCAAAAGTCAAGCCAGAAATGCAGGTCATGACAGAACTCAAACAGCAATCAGAAAACATATTTAAACAGATTCTCCTGTCAGTGGTGTCCTCTGCTCCAGAGCCAAAGCAATGCCATTTCCTACTAAACAATGGCCTTGGAATAGTGACTTGGCCACCTTCTACCTCACCACTCAAGTCTTACTGCTCTGACAAAGATTGTTAAATGTTGCCTTGTAATTTAAATATCTCCATTAATATCTGCTCTGCTCTTATGCCAGAGGTTTCTTCCCTGACAAGTGGAATCTGGCCACACAAAGAAGTGATTCAGCACTTGGTATAGTTAGCAGGGAACCTTTTAGAATAAGCTTGGAGAGATAAAGCAGTGAGTGGTTGTGAAATTTGACAAACTCTCTGAAAGCCCAGTGTCTGTTCTGGGTGTGCTGCTCTGCCATGGAGGCACCTTCAAAGCACTGAGCTGCTCCAAGAGGGAGCTAATAATAACCATTCCTGTCACTAAAAACACGAGTGAGAGATCCAGCTCATATGGAAATGTTTCAGCAGGAGCAGGGAGCATCTTCAGCAGGGAAGAAAAGTGTGAATCAGCAGTAAATTAAGGAGTTTGTGCTTCTGTAAAGGTTCGGGGAGACACAAACTGTGTTTGGTTACTGAAAGGTCCTCAAAGCTGCTGCCAGCTGACCTGTCACTCATCTGGAAGAACAGGCATGAAGAAACTGCATCTCTCCTCATCCTTTTTGTCCCAATCCAAATGCTTCAATTCTCAACAAGGCTCAGTGCAGAGCCCTGGGAACGGGCTCCACCCAGCTCTGTGTGCAGAGGAATTGCAGCCTTGCTCATTTCTATTTCTCTGTGGTTGCAGAGAGAGAGAGAGAGAGAGAAACATGAAGCTCTACCTCCTGCACACGTTCACAAAATGAGCCAATCCTCTCCCAAATCCATCTTCTCGCTCCCATCTCCACCCTGCTGGAGTGTCTCCATGGGACACATCCAAATAGGGGAGAGGTTGCAGTTCTCAGTTGTTGCCATTTTGGGAATGTTGTTTTACAGATTGGACTTGCTGTGGTTTGGGCGAAATGAGTTTGGCATAAAATCTCAAAAAGTAAAACACAAACAGGCTCTTTTTCAGGAGATTTTTCCATGTGGGTGTTGTTTTTTTTCTCAGAGAGACTTTTTATAATCCTTTTTAAACATAAAGTGACCTAAGGTGGCTCATTCCCACCCACTGCCCAAATGCCAGAGCCCGGTGATTACAGGGCACCTCTCCCTGCACCCTCTGTTATGCCTGTGGTAGTTCAGATCCACACGTGAGACCCTCTGCAGTGAAGAATTTGGGAAGACCATGGGACATCCAAAGGCTCCAACCATTCCTGCCCTGCAAGAACTCAGCCCCAGCTCCTCCCTCAAGGCCCAGCTGCTTTGAAGGCTGTTGCTGTCTGCAGCCACTGGCTCCATCTGCTCAGCAGAAACACTGAGATGGCCTGATGCCCTCACCCTGCAAACTGCAGCACTGAGCTTGCTACCAAATTCCCTGTCTTTACTCAGGCATCCTGTAGGAAAGGTGTGGGTGGGTCAGCTCCTCTGTGACACTGACCAGTGAAACCCAAGCTGTTCCAAGAAGGAACAAGTCAAGATGGAGCACAGAATTCCTCCGGGGCTCATGCCCACAAGGGTGTGTTACACTTTGGGTGATGTTTGATGAGAAGTTGTTCATTGAATTCAGTGACTTCACTCTCCAAATAGTTTCCCAAGCCAGAGGCAAAACCCTTCACTGAACTGACTGCTGGCTGCTGAGGAGCACTGGGGAATTACAGTTTTGAAGAGCATGGCAAAGAATGGATGTCTTAAAGCTGCATTGGGGCTCCATTTAGGATCCCAACCTCTAATCTGCCCAATTAATCTGATGAAACAGATGTGAGGGAGGAAGAACAGGCAGTCTCCTAGGAATCACAGACACATTAGAAGGATATACTTGCCAGATGTTGGATGTTTGCTCTCTGGAATGCCTCTTTCCTCCCCAACTGGACTTTCTGGCTCCATTTCCATGCACCCTGAACTACACCATGGAGCAACGCTTTGTACAACACTGCTCAGGCACTGCACTCACACGTGGGGCAGTGGCAAAAGATGGTTCTGCCAGTGGCAATCCAGAGATCTTCCAGCTAACAGAGCTGTTCCTGCTCTGTGCTTTGGGCCTTGCACTGTCTGAGAGAAGAATGTGCTCCCCTCACTGCCAGCAGCCCAGGGACACAGGGAAGAACACCCCTTCTGTTTCTTTGGGAAAAAAGTGCCTTTTTTAGGAGGAATCCCTTCTGTGCTGTGCTCCATGCTCAGCTTTAATTTTAATGGCTCTTAACAGTGTCATGGAAGGGCACTGGGATGAATGAACTTGGTCAAATTAAGGAATGAGGGAAAGGGATAAAGCAATGAGATAAAATCTAGAATACATACCCAGCTATGGGATATATGCCAGGGCACAGAGCTTTGAGGGGAAGTCTCAAGGATGGACAGCAGAGTACAACTCTGTCTCAGCCTTATGGGGACAGTCTGGCTGCAACCACAGCCATCACTCATAAGGTCCCCCAGGACATTTAAAATCAGTAAAACAAGTGAGAAATGCATGGACTGCAGCTGCTGAAAGGAGGGAGAGATCTCCCAGCCCCACACTGGAAGAAGGCACCAACTAAAAACGATAAATGGGATATAATTCACTGTTATCAAGCTAATCACCCAAACTCAGCTTCCTCCCTGTCCTTTAAGACCTGGCCTTGGAAATTCAAGAGAATTTCACAGCAGAACTGTGCTTTCTTGGGGAGGGATGCAGTTGGTGGCCTCTGAGAATGGCTTTCACCAAGTGGGATTGGCTGGACACTGCTCTGCTCATTGTTTCCATACACAGATTTGCTGCTGGCATTTAACTAACCCTCCTCTTCCAGGGAGCCTCAGTGCAGCCCTTCTGCACAGTGTCCATGGCATCCAGGAATGGGGCATTTGGTGGCCAGGATGGGACATGGGAGTGCAACAAGGTATTGGTGGCACTCAGGCTGCATCCTGATCAACTGCTGAGTGATAAAGCTCCCGAATATTATCTCTGCACAGCCTCATTTACAACCTGCCACAGAGCTGGTGAATGTTAAAAAACATCCTGCAGGACTGAGAGGTGTTTTTCCAAATGGAATTGACGAGAATAGGCTCAGCTAATGATTCCTTGATGTAGCATTTTATATGGCATCATTGATAGAAGTTTTATAGATGCAGTTGCTATAACAACAAAATGCACAGTGGTTAAATATAGCAGCTCCTATTTTCCACTCAGTTTGCTCTGCCCTAAGCAGACAAGACTATTCTTTTCTGTTCTAGCTGGGATGAAATAGATTTGATAGCTCACTAAAGAAAACAAGTGGTACAGTCCTTCTTTTTCCTCCTCAAAACGATTATTCCTCTCCATCCTAAGCAAGCAAACAACAAACTGAACAGCCCCTCATTTGCCAGGCTCCTGGGCAAGAGGGGTTGTTTAAAATCAAAATGCACAGTGACTCATGCAAAACCAAACCACCTTGATATTACATGTGATCTCAGCATAGGCACTGTTATTTCAGAGTGCAAGAAAGAGATTTTCCAATATTCCTGTCACACAGTATTTACCAAGCTCATTACCACAGTGCCTAGTGACTGGCCAAATGCTGAGGGGGCATAAAGTGACCTGGATGTCACTCAAGACCTACTCTGTGGATGAGTATAAAGGATCCAACCTCCCATGGCCACAGGGAAAGCTCCTGTTTTGGGGGATAAGAGAGGATGATGTTGCCAAATCAAGGTACAGAAGATTGCTTCCAGTTCTCTGCTTTGCTGCAGTGGGTTTTTCTTAGGTTTGGGTTGGTTTTTTTTTCTGTTGGATGCCAGAACTGAAATACTCCCAGGGGAGACTGAAATCAAATAGCAATTTGTGTTCCTCTCCCATCCTGTTTTTTCTTATTTTTCCCTTCCAGAAGAACGAATACATCCTTGAACCTTGGCATTTCTCAGTTCCTCCCAGATCTGAAGGCCAGGCAGGCACACAGCAGCAGCTGGACTCCTGCAAGCTGTCAGGAGGAAAGTTGCTGCAAGGGAAAGAGCTCATTTCTCCTGAGTAGTTCCTGCTCCTTTGAACATAACCTCTCAGTTCCAGACACTGGAAAGAATATTTATGCCCTTATCAGACAACACTGAGCATCTGCTCAGCTGTGACCATTTCCTGAACTGTTTTATTCCTTGAAGCTGTTCAATAATTTGCACCTCCTGAAGTGAGGAGCTGTGGGAGGGGTCACAGAACCTGTTCTACCCCTGCTCTTGCAGAAAGTAATCTCATGGAAGTGGGTACAAGCCTGTCTCCCAGAGACTGGGAGCATCCAAAAGAGATGAGGATCCCTGCACCAGCCCCCTGCTTCATTCTTTCCTCCACTTTTCACAGTGGAGGCAGAACCCTGCAGGACTTGTTTAAAGATGGTTAATAAATACATTGCAGATGATACCTGGAGGGGAAAGGTCGTTTGCCTTTCTCTTGCCATGTAGCACTGGGGCCCCAGGGGCAGCCCCTGCTGCTCTGCAGAGCTCTGCTAGCACAGGGGGACAGGAGAAGCCTCAGTTTATGCTCCCAGAGCTGCCTGTACTGGCCAACATGTGAGAACTCATCAGGGCACTGAGAGTCAGGAGTGATACAGTCACGCTCTACTTCCTCCATAACACAAACTGAAAAATAATGAGGGCAAGCAAGCCACTAAAAATAAACTTAACCTTTCAGCAGCCACAGCACCACTCCTGCCACATGCAGATGATGGGGCTATCATGATTAATTCTGCTGATTCAGGACTGGAAGGGAGACAAGACACAAAGAAGCCCTTAGTTAATGAGAACTGCTGCTGCTCTGGTGTCCCTATCAACACAGATCTCATCAGCCCAGACTATGTTCTGCTCTAGCTGAGGATGAATGCAAAGCTCTGGGTTCAAGGGAATTGTAGACAATGAGCATTTCCTGGTAACATGCTCTGAGACAAGAAGAGGGTTAAATCCCACTGCACACACAGGAAACATGAAGCATGAAGGTGGGAAAGTGATTTCTGCACAGCCATGAAGTAAGATAAGAGTAGAACTGGGATCAAAATCAAGAGTTTTCCTTAAATTTCTCATGTACAGCTCAGCTGCTAATATGTTTTCCCATGACATCTTCAGGGTGGAGGAGGACACCTAGCAACCTGCCTTTCATTTCTCTTTGTAGGTCATACAGCAGTTGAGTGAGCAAACAGAAGTCCAGGCAGCTGGAAGCTCTTTAGTCCCTCTGTGCCAATGTTGTGAGTGCTGGCCATCAACCTCTGCTCCTCACCCATCAGCCTTTGCTCACTCCTCAAACTGTGCCTGAAACCATCTCCCCACTCAGCCCAAAGACACTGCTTGCTTTAACTCCACCCCCTCTCCTCTGTTAGGCTATGTCAGAAGTTGCTGGGAAAAGGCAAGATCACCCTCTGACACTGAATTCAAGCTGTCAAAGCTCTCAGCATCTTCCCAGAGGAGCTGAAGGATCCAGCATGGGTTCTGTGGCACAGTGGTTTTCTCTAGTAAGTGAGAAAGGCTGTGATGTTGTCAGAAAGGAGAGCCAGAAGAATTTGTTTATTTGAATTGCACAGATGATTCAGAAAACAAATGGGTGCTATAAATACAAAGCTATACTTGCAAAGAGTTCTTCTCATGCCTGGGAAAGGCAGAGGCAGTTCTGGAGGAAATCTCTCTAGGACACCATGAGGTCTGAATGAGCAGAGGGTTAAAGTAAAATACAGTGGCTGTCTTGCCAGTGTAGTTTTAGTGATTTTAATAAAGGGATTTTTGTCTATTAACCTTACTATCAAAGTACAGAGATAGAGGGTCCCATAATGTAAGGAATAAAAAGGTGAAGGAACTAATGGACTCTTCCTAAAAGTGGTTAATAGGGACAGCTCCTGTGAAAGAGCAATGTTCTCAGGGCAGAGAGGTAAATTCAGGTACCTGGACAAGGTGGCAACATCTTCTGGTGAAGAACTTTCCAAAACCCACCTGCCACCAGCTCAGGCATCAGGTATTCACACTCTCCTCAAAGCAGAAGCGCAAAGTGGCATATTTTAGTGGGATCAAGGACAGGAAAAGCAAAGAGGGCCCAGTAAAAGGGAGACTGGCAAGGTCCCAGCTGATGGAACATTAAAAGATTATTTCCAGAGCTGTGGCAGTTTCTCCAGTGTCATGTGCCACAGCCTTGCACTGAGTTGGAGCCGTGAAGTGAGTGCTGCCCCTGGATCTCCTTCCACAGCAGCACCACGAGGATCCTGCACCAGCCCATGGAGGCACCCAGAGAAGTTAGCAGACATTGTACCTGACAGCAGTGTAAAGAGAGATGTGGTTGGCATGGCCACTCACTCCTCCTGCATCAAACGTCACCACCTGCAATAAAACCACACAACAAGAAGCAATTAGGAGCAGGAGGAGGAGCCTGTGCAGTTCCCAGTTTTGACATCCAAGCCCTGTCCCAGCCTGTTGCTCTAATAGAGTTGTTTATGTGTTGCACAATGAGGCCTTGTGTGTGTGAACTCCTCATGCCACAGAAACACAACCAAACAAACAAGCCACTCTGGAACTAGATGACTACACAGCCTAACAGCTTAAACAACAGAAAGATGACAAAGATCATGTCCCCACTGGCAGGATGCACTTGTTACTTATTACCAGGGCAAAAGGTCACTTTCGAAGAGATCTGTTGCAAATGTGTTCCTGACCTGAGAGGTCCAGCTCTATGAATCACTGTCTCCTGGATCTGAGAGCATCCTCCAGTGCCTGTGGATGACAGGGTGAAGGTATGGTTTGCTGAACTGTGAATCAGCACATTGCTGCAACAAAGAGCCACACAAGCATCCATGACTGCCCTGGTTGTAATGAGGCTTCACCACAGAATAACAGTGATAAAATAATCTGATAGGAGAAGACTTTTTAAACAATCTAAATGCACTTTTGTACAACCAAATCAGGCTTTTCACTGAATGAGATCATATTGTTAACTGATTCTCTGCAGGGAGAAAAGGGAACTCCAAAATGCAGAAGTAATGTGTGAACACAGCAGTGACCAGAGCACAGAACACCCCTGGCTGCCTGCCCTCAGACCCACCAACAGTGTGTCAGGGCTGAGGCATCACCCTGGGGACTCACTCCCTCTCTGGGGCTGTGCAATGGGTACTTAAAGGCTCCTAGTTCCAACCAAGCAGCACAGAGTGCAGAGTGGACAGGGAATGTGTGCCCATCCTCTTTCCAAGGAGTGAAAGTGACAGTCCCTGGACAGGCCCAGCAGCAGAGCTCTCCACAGCTCCCTTCTCTGGCACCAGGAAAAAAACAACTCCCATGCTTCAGGCAATGTTTGCTTCCTTGCCAGCTCGTTCTCTCTTCAGGGAAGGAAATGCTACAGCCTGGCTCACTCATTGCACCTCCCTTCTCAAAATCTATTTTATATGCAAGGCCTGGAGCACTGGGTTAGAGATCAGGGGAAGATCAAAAGCCACTGTGCCCATCCTGCAACTTACTCCTCCACTCTCCAGCAGGAGAGACCCTCTGAGACACGGGATATTGAGTCAAGAGGAAGAAGAAACACTAAGGCAGTGATAAGAAATACTTCAAAACCCACAAACTTTACACAAGCCTGCTTATAAACCCACCCACCCAGGACAAGCCCACAGTTAGACTTTCCACTTTGCCCAGTGACTGCCAGCAGGGACCAGGTTGCTCTTTGCTGGTGGGACCAAAATTGGTTTCATTCATGTATGAAGAAGCATTTTCAGTCAACCCCTATTTTATAAGGAGAAAAAAGATGTGTTTAACCTTGGCTGCTGCTGCACATCAGCACTACCAGAGAGCTCTGCAGGGCCTGCCATGGTGCTGAGCCTCACCATGGACATCAGCTTTTGGAGGAGCCCATCTGGAAACACATGAATTCAGCACAGCTCAGGGTGAGCACAGCACCCTGGACTTTACAGGTAAGAAAAAAACACACTCTGAAGTCACTCCTACTTAGAGTGGTACTTCCCTAAGATGACAACACTCACTGCAGGTAGAATAAATTCCTCTTCAGGTGAGTAAAGTGTGAGTCTGATAAGGGCTGGACTTGCACTAAACCTTTTTACTCAATGGGGACAGAGAGAGGGTTTGTCTCTTCTGCCTGGTCCCTGATTTCAACGTAACTTGTACAAACAGAACATTTTTAAGAGCAGTACCCTGCTGTCAAACGTGGCTGAAATTAGCCAATGGGCTCTAAATTATTTTGAATCATGCATGTGCACATATATATAAATACAATTGCATTATTCCTGTTTCCTTAGGAAATCAAGTTAAAAACCCCAGACAAGACAAAACACACTTTTTTTTTTTTCTTCTGTGGAGGTTACAGGAGAACAAACCAGAAGATTGAGATAAGAGACTTCAGCGAGCAGACTAAATAAACTAATCATTGCTTTTACAAAACTGGCTTGGGCCAACTGTGGGAACAACAAGGCTGGGTTAGGAAATGTTCTTGACATGGGAATTATCTGCTCAGAAACACCTTTGGAAGTTTTTCTTCTCCACATCTGTTTTCAAATAGAAGCTGCTGAGCTTATGTAATGTCTGAACCAGCTGAAGAGATTACACACAGCCCATTTCCAATTGCTGTAGTCCAGTTTACTGTTAGGACATTTACACCTGAATTGCCTGTCTCTTCAAATAAAGGAATTTTTAAATACAATTCCCAAGGTATCTGCACAGTGACTTGGTCAAGGTGGCATTGCCTTTGTCTCATCCCTCCCAGCGCACATCTGCCTCTGGACAGCAGGGATGTCCCACCCTAAATATATCATATATCATCTAAATATCTACAGAAGTCATCTAACAGGGCTCTGATTCCACTGTACCACTGTGTTGTTCATGACTTAAAGCAGGCAGCAATCACATGTAAATCAATCCCTCTGGCATCAGGGATTCATTTCATTGATAAGGAATTTGAATTTCTTTCTCACATGCGGAAGATATTTTCACACGGGAGCATTTGCTCCTTCCACCCGGTGCAGCTCCTGCTGTTCTGGCTTTTAACTCCTAACCTGAACCAGGCTGATGATGAAATCAAGCAAACAATCAGGACAGGATGAGAAAACCTGAACATCTTGAAATTGTCTGGGTTAAAAACAGGCTTAGCCAGTTCTGGGAGTGAAAGGCTGGGATAGTAAATATACTTCATGTGGAAATTATTGTTCAATGAAATCTTTAGGGCAAGAGGGAGTTCCCTCCCCACACCTGTTCTGAAATGGGAGCTGCTGCTGTTGCTGGATTTTCTTCTGGGTGACCTTGGTATTCAGGAAATGAGGCTTTCACTAGTGGAAGCCAGAGGAGCAGCCAAGACAAACAGGTCCAGAAATCCCTTCCAGAGAGGGGAGAGCACAGAGGAAATTACTCAATTACCAGCAGAAGAGAAAACTCCTGAGAGGTCTGGAGTCCATGATCCCTCCTCACACCTCAAAGCTGAGGTTCTCCTCCTCTCTCTGGTGTCACACTGTGCTTCAAACACAGCACACATCTGCTGTGGGGACACAAAGGTCTCTGCCTTTTAACAAGGGCCATTCCTTCAAATGCCACAGCATAACTCCACTTCTCATGGCCTTTCCCTGAGCATCTCTCCTTACACTCCCAGAGGCCAGTGAGATACAAACTTCCTTTGAGTCTCTTGTGAGTTTGGAGATGTCTTTTGTGTCTGATTTAGGAGCAACGAGAGCCTGCCTGGAGTTCACACAATACTATGTAACTTCTTTTTTTACACACCAAACACTTTCTAATCTGGATCAAGACAAAGCAGCCTTGGCTGCCTTTCCCTGCAACACTGGCTTTTGCTTGTAAATCCAGCAGGCAAGAAATAATTTCCAAAGTCTATAAATTAGTTTTGGCTTTGAGTACACCAACCATTAATTTCTGTGTCTGCACTATTTAATGTACAGCATGGATGAAATATGTCCCTGTAGCTCCCAAAAAGATTGAGCTACTCCTGGACTTTCAGGGCAATTGAACAAATGAGTAACCACATAATGGAAGGAAACTACACAGAACATGTGGGACTCCTTGCCTTGCAATCCTTCCTTTCAGACATGCTGGAATTGCAGCCCCTGCTCCATTGCCAGATGGCACACAACATGTTCTGTAAATAAAGATAATAAAGATACCATTGTCAGTGCTGTGACTACTGGGAAAACTGGGGAAAGTTTTCCCACTGGGATAGCTACATCAATACACACCTTCCAGTTGTGTTCACTCCACTGAGTTGGTCTGAAACTCTGATAGTTTTTGGTTTCTTCAAGGTGCTTTAAACATGTTCAGCCAATTCTATCAATTTCAACATTAGTGAAAAATGGACTCAGTTTACCTTTCAAGGCTAGGCTGTTGGTTTAGGACAGCGGAGATGTCACAGACAGCAAGCTCTGAAGTTTTAAATTGCAGGATCTTTAACAAAGGTAATTAGTTTCTCTCGCTGCTGCTGGCAAATTCAGTCTGCTCCTAAATGAATGGTATTAGAGCAAACACCTGAGACCTGTGTGATTGCATGGGACACTTCAAATAATGAACATTTCCAGAGCAGTTCATTACCAGCAGCCCTGAGAAGCTGCTCCAGCTGCCCTTGGTGCTGCTGCTGTGTCCTGCTGCAGTGATTTGTCCTCTGTGCTGCTCAGGGAAGAGCTGATGGCAATGCAGCAGCTCCCACCCTGGCAGGGAATGTTTTCTGCTCTGCAAACCCCACATTTCACTGCTCAGCTCAGCTCTGTCAGTGGCAGGCTCCAGCCTCCCCCAGCACAAACAGCTAGAGTTTAATTTTCCCTGGGGCAAAGACCTAATGCTTCCTAACCATCCAGAGGAGTTTTGGTGTTTTCAGAATTTCTTCTGGGGTTTTGGTGCACTTGTCCCTGTGCCCCTGAGAGTCACAAACATGCAATACAAATCCTTGTGGGTTTGGAGCTTTCAGCTTAGATTAAAACCTATCTGTTCAGGGGGCCAAAAGGCACAAATGGAGTCCAGGAAAACAGCATTTGTCTCTGTGCACAGCAATGAATTTAATGGAAAATTAGCCTCAGAATCAATACAAAGTTGGATGCATGATGCTGATTTTGTGCTTGTGGGGCTTTCATGCTACAGGAGATGTGGTTTCTTGTTTTGTGAAGTGCTGAAAGGCTTTGAGAGTTTTGTGATTTTGCTGCTAATCAGTGTGTGACAGTGCCTTGCCTGATCAAAGCAAGATTCAACAGACAAGAACAGAACACAACCCTTGCCATGCTTAGGCCCTTATTCCTGTTCTGTGGGAAAAAACCCCAAACTATTCGTGCCAGGAAATCTCCCCAGTTTAATATTCTTCAGTCCTGACATATAACCTGCTAATTAAGCTCTCTAACACACATCTGCCAATGGGCTTCAAATCTAAGTCCAAAGCCCAAATGGGCTCACTCCATCACAATATGGTTACTTTAAAATACAGAAACCATTTAAGAGTTAAGAAATAGAAAAGTGAAATTCCTCCACTGTTCATTTTTCACTGGGAAGGAAAGAAAGCTCTTCAGAGAGAGAAGATATATCCTAACCTTAAAGTCTCCAAAGAAAGCTTCTACAGGGAAAGGCAAAGCCCAGAACACTGGCTCAGGAGTAACGTGGCAATTGCCTGTGCTGCAGAATATGTCACATTACCAGGTTGATGTTCTTGGCTTCTATGTGCTTCAGGACAAGGGTGGCAAGGAGCTGTGTGTCCCACTCCACAGCAGGATCATCTGGAAGATCCCTGAAAATGAGAAGGGCAATCAGTCACTTCACTGCTGAGAACTTTGTAAAGACCATTCTGGAGAGAGATCATCTTAATTACAGAATGAAATCAAGATAGATGTACTTACCCTATAAAACCACTGAACCTTTCTTAAGAGTTACAAGCTTGGATACTGGAGGGTTGAAAGAGAAAGAGCAGTTCAAGCACCCTCCTCATGGATTTGCCAAGGTCTCTCTTTCCTCTTACCGCCAAGGCAGACTTTGTGACTGCTTTACTTCAAGCAAGATCTATTTTGTAAATTCTTTTTTCTTGATTTATCCCAGTCAAATTTAAAACCCCTTTAAAAACACATTTTTCTGAAAGACTTCCACATCATAATCCACTGGTGAATTACATTGGGAAGGTACCAAGCAAACTCCTGCAGTTGTTTATTCAGGAATAATCCAGTAACCACAACCAGAGGACAGTAGAGTTGTAATTATATGGCCTGGATTTGATAGTAGCTGTTCATGTGTTTATTTTGTGCTTTGCATACCCAGCTGGTATGCAGAGCACACTGTGACTGAACTCCCTGCCTGGGTATTTTGGGTTACACGGTTCTAGGGGCAGGGATCATGAGCCAAATGCAAAATAGCACCAGCCAGCCAAGAGAACATTCCATATTTACACAACTGAGAGCTGAATGTGACCCCCCAGTCATTATGTTTGAATGATGCCAAGAAAACATTGCTCACAAAGTTGCAAAGGTTATTAGTAACAATAGGATAACACACAGCTGCTAAAGCCCAATAATGACATGTTAAACTGGTCTTTTTCTCAGACCTTTCCCCTCCTCTGGAAGTGTGATAATCACTGTGAGGTGGTTCAACAGCAAAATGACTACACAGCATTCTCCCACAGACACAGGGGCCTGGAGCTGAACTGATCCAGCTGTTTGCAGCAGAGAGCAGGAGCCACATCCCAACACTGCTCAGGCCTTGCTCCCTCCCCAGACTGCAGGGACAGCAACATCTGCAACAAAACTACAGGGAAATGTCTCCTTGGCACATTCCAAAATAAACCTCAGCCTGGGTCTTCAGGAGAGGTCTTCTGGCCACAGATTTTCCCACTGCTGTTAACAGTAGTTGGAGTGGAAGGAAGAGCTTTATGTCCAAACTGACTATTAGATTTTCCCTGTTGTGTTACATGTTCCTGTTCAGCTCAGAACCAAATAATGTGAATTACAAACTCCAGCACAAGGGAAGGAGTTCCTACACCAGGCTACACATTCCAGCTCTGGTCCCTGTAGCAGCACTACAGCAACAGAAAGGTTTGTGTTGTTGGCAATTCCCTCTGGTACAAACAGCATCTTTGCCTGGTGGACACCAGACACCTGAATTCCACCACTGGAAAGATGCCCTGGTGCATCTGTGGCTGCCTCATCAGCCTAACAAACCTGCATCTTACCTGCTCACACACAAACTTCCACATCTCCTGTTTAAGGAAGAAGTGGTCCTGATGACCTGAAGGTATGACAAATCCCAGCATGTCACAAGCCTTAAATTGAGCACATTTATAAACATAATTTACCTAAAACATCCCAAGAAAGAACCAGAGTTCAAGTGCAAGTCTGACAGTGCTTCAGTTGTTTGAATGATACCTTCGAGGTCTGTCAAGCCTTAATCTGATAATATTAAAGCAGCAAATTAGTCTAACAGGGATTCTTACACTGATCACTTCCACTGCAAACATCATTCCCCTTTTTGGACAGGGCTTAAATGGAGGAAGTCAAATGTCCCATTAAAACAGGAAGGGTGCTCTGAGAGTGAGAGGTCAGGAAAAAAAAGTAGGGCTTGGAATTTATGATGTCCAGGAGGCTTTGGTGTCATAGCCACTGCACTCAGCTTTATTGGGCTGTCTCCAAAAAGACTACTGGGTAGTGGAGCAGGTTTTAACTAGTTTAGACAGATAAAGATCATCCTCGTCAATGGAAATGAACAGCTGGAGGCAACGGTTTAGAATCCCTGGAAACAAAACAATCTGAAGGCATGAGCAAATTAACTCCCTCAACACTGAACTGATTAAGCAGGAATATTATACCCAAAATTCTGCTTCTACCCAAATACTGCTGGTCACAGAGAGACCACTTACTGCCAGTAAGGAAAAGGAAATATTCCTCTTGCATCGTATTTTTCAGGTACCAAAGAGAAGCTGATCTTGCCAAACAAGGGACACATGCACAGAAGCACATTCCTAACTCATTAATAGCCATGATGGCCCATTGAAGTATTCCCAGCTCATTCTGTAAACACAAAATCTTACATAGAGCTAAATGACAAACCCAGAGTCACCCAGAGAAGTCAGCAGCAGAACTGGCAATAAATTCATCTAGACTGCTCCAGGAAGTGACTTTTCTTTTATGGTAAGAGTTTGTGTAATACTTTATGAAGTTGGAAATGTGTTCCCATGATAGTAAAGGAAGCATGAGACCAGTAATTTTCTGCCTGTGCTCTGGATATCAATAATTGGGTACAATAAGGATGAAAAGGTCACGAAGAAAACCGAGTTCATACACAGCCATGCTCACAGGACAGGCTTACAGGAGGTCTCCACAGGGACATCAAACTTGATATCATACATGAAAAAATATTTTTCCTAATATCATAAATAGGTTCTCCCCAAACCTGGACAGTCCCTGGACATGCTGCATTATTAAAATAAGCTGCATTCATTGTTTTTACCTTCAGGACTTTATATGAGAAACATTCAGCGTTTCAATGGTTAACTGCACGCTGCCTTTCTGGCTAAGGCTGATAATGCCTCTGAGCTCAAGGTCGAAGGGCTGAGATAAAGGACTCTAAAGGAGTGAAAATTAGCACATTCCCTGGAGCAGACTGTTCCCCTCCCTGTCCTCTGCCCCAGAGAGCTCCTTGTTGCTGCTGTCAGTCACTGCCACACATCAAGATATAAATCCTGCAGCAGAGGTCATGCTGATGGAGGGGGCTGTGGGAAGGGCACAGGGGTTTGGGCACTTGGCCATATTTTCATCAAATGATTATGGTCTGGAAGGGATGTTTATGGGATTCCATGTGTCTGATATTGCATGCAGGTGGCTGCTTGGATGCAGGGAAAAATGGAGAGATGCATAGAAGAAAAAAAATACTTTTAAAGCTCCAGAAGAGCTGTCTTCCCAGGAATTTTCAGTGAAATCTGTGCTGTGCACTGTACAGGGAATTTACAGCTGTGCCAGGGGATCTGCAGCCTCAAGAGAGGGAAATGGAGAATTATGGTGCTGCAGTTGCTACAGTATGGAGAAGGGTCTATCCCTGCTTACTGATTTCAGCAGTCACAGGAAACATTGTGTTCAGAAAACAAAATCCTGCACATTCCTCTGTATCCATCCTCTGGTAGCAAGAACCAGACAGGAACCCTGTTTTTCTCCATCTCACTCCTTTGTTTTCCTCCCTGCCAAGCTGAGCAGAGCAGACACTGGCATCTGCAGCTTCCCTTCCCAAGGTTTGCCCAGGAAGGATGCAGTGGATGTCCTGGATATCCTGGAGCTCTCTTGTGGGGAGCTACAAGGGCCCACAGCAAATCACATCAGCATTAACCACCATCCCACCTTGTACAGGTTTGGCCCAACAGCCTCAGAGCTGAGAAGGAGAGATGTCAAAAATCACTTTGTGCTGCCAGCTCCTCTCCAGGCCTCCTCCTCTGCCTGCCCTAGGCTGGAGCTGCTCTCCCACCTCAGCCTGGCCATTGGAACACGCTGCACTCTGCCAGCACTGCTGGCCCTGCCAGCAGCCAGCACAGTTTTGTAGGGGCATCTTTCTAGGAACATTTGTGCTCAAGATGACCAATATTCCTGTCATTTGGGAGGTCACTTCTGGCCAAGGTAGAGATTTCAAAACCTTCCGAGATATATATTGCCAAGTTATGCCCTCCTTACATGACAGACTGCTCAATCCCTGTCCAATTTTCCACTGCTCATCTTCCACAGAGCTTTCAGCAGCAGCCAGTGCATTCAGATGGGCAATCCTCTCTTGAAGCCTTCCGTGTAATTTATTCAGCCCATGAACTAAGCTCTCATGACTGCTCTAAAGGTTAAGTTAAACCCAGCAGCTGGTCTGTGTGATGGCCACGTGGCTCCACAAACAGCAAATGGGCTAGTGGAATAACCTTGAGATCTGACCCTCCGGAAATGTGTGAGCTGGGAAATCCCCAGCTCCTGGAGGCCTCTGGTAACCCCAGAGCCACCCCATGTGGACCAGCAGGGACCTCTCTGCCCTGACGTGAAAGCTTTGTGGGTGACTTTTATAGGGAGCAGGCAATAGAGTGACTTCTTGGAGATGTTAAGGTCTCCATTTACACATTCCAAGACACCAGTGCAAAACTTTCACGGTGCCCATGTGATTTTCTGTCCCACTACACACCAAAAGGGACAGGATGAAAGAGCTTTCCTATTTTTTACTGCCTTTTTATCCTGCAGCACAACCTTCATCAGTCCAAGGCTAGGGACCAGGAAACTTTTTGGCATAACTTCTCCTCCTTATCCCCAGTGTCTGATTTTACACTAAATCAGCCCAAAGGTCAGTGGGTTGATGGCAGGTGAGCTGCTGTGCACGAGGCTCCCAGCTGGGAACAACGACCACAATGTCTTTGTTGGAACAGAGGATGCCCTTTGTATAAAGTTATAACTGTATGAAATGAACATCTGGGCAATTGAACTGGATCAAGAAACAAAAGATCCCACAGAAAAAAATGAGGTGAGTGGACTGTTAGGGAAAAAGCCATGTGATGACTAGAGGCAATCAGTGACCTTTATATCACAGCATCAAAGTAATTGAAAAAACTGTGTAAACAGAAATTATTTCATGCTCTCCAAAGTAGAGCAGAGAATTTTTATTTTTGTGATTGTGCTAAGATAAGCTAAGACCAGCTAGCCCTAGGTCTTGAAGCACAAGCCTCTTGAAGCCTCTAAATCCTGACTTTTATAACTATGTATAAATTCCTCTTCCTACAATGGACAATTACAGACAGGAGGGAATTATTGCTGTTAGACTGCATGTTCATCTCTGATTCAATTGAAAATAACTCACTTTGATAAATGATCAGCATCTTGCAACATCATGTTCTACAGAGAACAGATGCTGTGTGCTTATTGGAATGCAACAACCTCCAATTTGGGAGAGAAATGGACTCAAGCAGAATGGCAACTGTCAAATGAAAAGCCACCTACGACAGGGAAGCTCAAGAAATTTTTAAATCAGCAGCATCCTCCCTCTCCTCATAGTAAAGAAATACAAATTATTCTAAGAGTTGTATTTTAAGATTGGAAATAATAGTCTTAGGGTTTGGTGTAGGTAGAGGGTAAAGGAAGTGGGGAAGATGTTAATGACTGGAATATTAACAGTAAAATACCCTGGGAGAGCTCTGCATGTTCCCACTGAGCCATGGACAAAGCCAGCACACCTCTGACAGGTGACACTCTAACCTCCTCCACAGCTCCCCAAAGAGAAACAGTAATTAGGTCCTGAGGTAACACATTTTTTTGACTTGGGCATGATTGTGTGTTTCTCTTTGAGAAATAAGCATCCTTTGGGCTTACATTCACAGGAATTATGACAGAACACAGGACTGGTTGTTTGCAAAGACCTATCCAAATGGCCCTGTACTCATTTATTTTTTAAAATGAATTATTGATGATTTCTCAGCAGAGACTGATGTCTATTCACAGGGATGACACAATTGCTTATCATAATTTGAAATCTGGTATTCATTTGACGTCTGTGCCTCAGCTCCTTGTTGATAAATTACAGCACAAAGCTCTGCAGGAACAAGTTCATATTCAATGTCTTCAAACAAAAACAATTGATGGTTCCTTTCAAGACCAGAAATACATAGAAGCTATGATGGCTAAAGCTAATTTTAAAAAGTAACTTTAAAAAAATAGTTTGGAGAGGGCATCAGGCCCTGCTGTGTAAGACAGGAAACAAAATTCAACTCAATTATTTCTGAATTGATATTTAGTCACAGCATTTTTATCTTCTGGTGTTCACACCAGTGAAATGGAAATAATTATATGTTTACCCCTACGTAAAGGAGTTTGGGATCCTTCTAAGGAAAGTGTTATGTTCATTCTCTGATTTCTGGATGGAAATCTAAGACGTGTCTCAGCAATCCTGGGTACTGGGAACCCACCCTTTACTCCTTGTACTGTCTTCCCATGGGGTATTGAATCAAGTTCAATATCTTGGTCTTGACTTGAAGGTCTAGCCCAAAATATACAAAATACTGCATAAAACCCCAAAATTATGAGTATGGTCAACAGTTCTGTCCATTTGGAGCTGAGGAACTCTGCAACAAGGATAACATTTCAAGCAGTCAGAACTTCCTTAGAGGCTGGTGCCAAACAGTGAATGGACTCCCAAATCAAGTAATCACAAACTGCTTGGATTTCTACTGCAAATGCCAGGAATACTCCTTGGAACCTGTCCTTTTTAGCAGAAAACACAGTAATATTTAAAGTTCAAAATTCCCCAGGCTCTCCAGAGAGGATAAGAAATCTGAGACATCTGGGCCAAATGTCATCCCAACAATGGAGACCTCGTTTGCCAAAGCACGTGACAGGGGCTGGGTGTGTCATCTACTGGGCACCTTGCTTTGGTCATGTAGGTGTCACCACACGATGCTGCAGCTCAGGGACAGGATTTCCAAGAGGAACCAAGGAGCACAACTCCTGGGCAAAGCAGCAGCATTTCAGTTCTACCTTCCTAAGGCCAGGAAGGTGGATGGAAATGCTCAGTGGAAAGCCTGAACAGCAGACATGGACTACAGCAGCTGGTGGCATTTGGGAATTTCAGACTACACTCCCAGAACCATCTGCTCTTGTTTGTGTCAGCTCCCACGGGAGGGATAGATTGACCTGATCCCAAAAACATGGACTGGTCTCTACTAACTCCCTGAGCTCTGTTATGTGCCCCTTTGGGATGCCTCTGGTCACTGATATTTCAGACAATAACAGAAGGACACAGCCCATATTTCTCCAAAGCACCATCAGCACTGTGAGGAATGAGCATCCCTAGGCCCAGATGGAGTGATCAGGCAGATCCCAGAATGGCTCCCAGCCATGATCATTCCTCATTATTATTATTGTTGGCTTTGCCATAGTGCCTTGGAATTAATCTGGGCCCTGACAGTCTAAGTTGCCCTGACTGAGAACAAAAAGCCCAGCAATCCCACAATCACCACTGATGTTTAAAACTGAAATACAACTCACCAGCAAAACCAGGACTCTCTGAGGAGCAGACCACAGGACTTCACTCCTCCCTTAGTTTATTTTGTTTTGTAAAATGCTTTGTAGAAAAGGGCTCAGTGGGGCAGAGTTTGAGACAGGGTGTGTTAAGCCATTCATCAAGCCGTGTCCAGCTCACACAAGTCCTGGCACCACTGGTTCAAGGACAGACTTCCAGTTCCAAACTGGGGCAGGAGGTCTCACTGTCCTGACAGAAGAGCTGTAAGAGCACAGGTAGAAGGCAATAGCCTGTTGTTCTTAGCTAGGTTTGCTCTTCACTTCTGCCACACAAAAGGTCACACATGCCCAGGATCTCACAGTGGAAAAGGTACAAACCCAAGGGGAAGGAACAAAAAGTCTCTCACAGCAGCCAGCAAAATCTTTCAGAGGCAAATGACAGAAATACCACAACTTCCATATGCCAAATAAACCTGGTGACCCTTCATCACAGTCTTAATATTAAATACACCACACTGTATAGGCAAAACTGCAGTTCTGATTCTGGCCCATGGCAGTCAAACAGGACTTTGCCACTGACTCAATAGCCAGACCCTCAAAAAGCATGAGAGCCAAAAGCATAATCACTCCAACCAAAGAGATAGACCTTGGTCTATTCCACGTAACAAAAATACTACAGTCAGAAACCTCAGGAGACAGCTTGTAGCCAAATCAATCCCTCAGCCACTTCAATTAATCATCTAGAAAGGGAAAGCACAGAATAGTCACTTCATGGACATTGATTTCTCATGCCAAAACTTATGTAAATGCAGATGCAACTTCAGCAGAGAACTCCAGAGGATGATGGCCTGATTCCAAATGCAGCTTCCCATGTTGCAACATTCCAACTTCCCTCCACCAGTTCCATCCAAAAAAGTTTCCTGACTTCTCAGCTTCCCACAAACTCCCATCTCCTGCAAACCATTTGATCTATGCAATGATATGGGAACATCAATTCTTGCAGTCATGCTGTACCCACATAACGCTGATGTTCTGATGCCCTGGGCTCTCTAGGTGGGTGCAAATTTCAGTCCTACACCAAATCACTTCCTTTTAGAAGACAATGTATCAGGAAGTTAAACACCTCTCTTACTCCCACAAACTTCACTGGCATGCAAAGTGTCTGCTCATGCAAACAACCCTCCTGCAGGCAAGGCGAGTGCCCCAGTTACAGGGTTCCAGCAGCAAGCTCCTCTCTCCCCGCTCCCACTGAGACCTCCCACAGCAGCCCGGCCAGGAGCTATGCCCGCAACTCCATTTGCGACAGCAAAGTGGGCCTCGGCAACAATGAACAAACCGAGCAGAAGGAACGCGGGGCCCTCGGCGGCCGCTGCCAGCGTTATGCAATGCTCGCTATGGCAACGCCGGCGCTCGGCAGTAACCCCGCCGCAGGCACTGAACTCTGCCCCACTGGCGAGCGCCGAGCCGCCCACTCGCCTGGCCGGGCTGTTTACACTGCTCACATGACGGCCCGAGGGAGGCTCCTGGCAGCCGCTCCAGCAGCCAGCCGGATTTCTAGGACCGGCCGGCGATGCCAAAGGCTGGCAGCGATTCACCCTTGCGAGCTGCGGGGGCCGCCCGCAGCGCCCCGGGGAAAGGAAGGGAACAGGGGCGGCGAGAGGGGCTTCGGCCTCCCGACACCAACCCATCGAGGAGCCAGCGAGGGGAGACACAAATCGGGAAGCTTTAAAGAAGGGAACCGTGTTGTTGCAAAGTGTGGAATATGTAAAAATTCCTTTGTTTGCTAAGATGTATAAATAGTAAAAAGTTCTGATGGTTGATTTGTGGAGTTCCACCTGGCACCCAAGCTTGGTAACTCTGAAATAAATAATCAATGTCTGTCTCGAGTGTGCCATTACTGGCTTGCTGCACGCTGGGTAACAAATCCGATTTTTGCAGACAACAGTATCTTTTTTTTTTTTTTTTTCCCTTAATGAGTGGCAGATGAGTGAAGATAATGAATTGGAGCTGGGCACATAACACCCGTCAAGAGCTGCGTGCCATGAGCTGCACGTACCTGGGTTACACGAGGTTGCACAGAGCTCCCAGAACGACACAGGACTGGGAGCTCAGAAGCATTTACCAGGGCACCAAGAGGGATTTGGAGACAGGGATGTTCCACAGACACCTTGCTAAAATGGTGATCCAGTCTTACAGCACAATCCCGTAAGAAAAAGCTGCAGACTCCCAACCTGTTGTGTGAGGGCTGCTATTGCTCCAGCACTTCCACAGCATTTATTTCCACACATTAACAGATGTTCATTAACACACACCACTGTGAGGCTGGTATGGGGAAGTGAGTGAATAACTTCTACATTTTCTAATGAGAGAATTAAGAGCTCAGGTAACTCTTCCTGGAGAGCCCGAGGCAGCTGAGTAAGGGGCAGAGCCTGGAAGGGAGCCCTGAGCCCGGCTCCACGCTGCAGCACCCACGCACACACTCCAGGAATATGTTTCACTGCCCAGGGCAAACAACAATCCAATCTTCAACAGGTCTCTTACTGGTGTTCTGCAGAGCCTCGTGTATTCCTGGGCACTGGGACTGCACAGAAAACACATTTACAGTTACAAATGATCCACCAGTATCATCAAAGGAGCTACTTAAATGTACCCCCAAAACTTGCCAGGGACCAAAGTGTGACCTCTGCATCACCTAATCGTGCTCTGGATGACACAGCTCTGGGTCACCCTTTGTGTCAATATTCTAGGTTGCTCTTCCTTTTAGGGGAAAAAAAACCTCATTTCTTGCCCTGAAATATTGTATTCTCTAGTAAAACCTTGCTACTCACAATAAGAGGTTGTGTGGATTTCTCTTCTTTGCTATGATGACATGTTCCTTGTCACACAAATGGACCCTGCAGACACAACTCTGAAAAGCAGTGCCTTGACACCAGAACTGCCTTTCACATGTTCATCCAGTTATCCCTACATCCAAACATAAAAGTTTCATTTAAGAAAATAGAAAGGAAAATTGTTAGGTCTGGCTAAAAATCTTAACACTCACAAATTTCAGTTTAAATCAGTGGCTGAGTCTCATTTCTGCAGGAATAGGCTGGTTGCAGTTCTCTGATCCTCACTGGTGAGAGCAGCTGTGGGACTCTCCTTCAAGCCTCAGTCTCTTGGCACCAATCCTGCAAAGCCCTCACCTCTCTCCCCCACAGGTCAAACCTCTGCCTGTAAATGTTTTACCCTGCAATATTATACAGTGCCTTTCCCAAGGCAAATGATAACCCAGCCTTGGCAGCCCATTGTGTGGCTACTTAGAAGAAGAGACATGCTGAGTATTTGGCTTATGAAACAGAAATACAGGAAGAAAATATTTATAACAATGCTACTGTTTAAATAATGGAGACCATAATTTATTACAGATGTGACCCTTCTCCAAAATGAAGGGTTGAAATCCTGTTGATGCAATGTAATGACAAGAAGTAGAATGCACTTAATGAAGAATTCAACCAACTTCAATTCTGAATTGCCCTCTTTTATCGCCTGCCATATTGTACCCCAAAATAGGAACAAAATTTGTTTTTTCAAGCATTGTTTGTCAGACTTTTCAGTGCTCAAACATAAAACTGATTGATAGGAATCCTTCAACCTAAAAGAGACTGAGCACTTCTACATTTAACAAAAGTTAGTTAATTATTAACAATTAAAGATGAGAAAATGGTATGGAACTCAGACAAGATTTGTTATGCTTACAGTCACATATAAAGAATGTGGAATGTATGTGCACGGAGGAGAGGATGTGTAATGAATTCTTTCAATGCAAATGGAAATTGCAGAGAAACAGACTGCAACACTGAAATGAGAAACCCTGAAATTACTGTACAAGGAGTCTACAGGTACAATGAAACTGAGTTAATATGTGACTGGTTAGAAGAGGGGGCATGACATGGCATGGAACTATAATCAAAATGTTTTCATTTAATGCTTCATTTGGCACAGAAGGATCAGATAACAAAATATTCACCCCAAATCCCACTTCAGTTACTAAAAAGGTATTTTGGTTTCCTGCACTGCAAAAAAATACCTTTTTTTTATTTTAACCAAAATGGATGTCCAGCAAAGAGTTCATGTCCCTTCTTCCTGATGCAATAAAACTGAAATTATAAAACACCACCCACATTTGTTAATCTAGTGCACATTAGGAAAAAGGTGAATATGTGACAAATTAAAACATTCACTTCCTATTTGCTTCATTAAGTTCTGTTTTCTCCTTATTAAAAAGCTGGTGTTGCATCATCTGAACAGCATTTCCTTCAGAAAAAAATATCTAAAGTCTTCAAAATTGGCTTCAGTATCTCCACCAAGAGCAACAGTAAAACTCTATGGGCAAACAAGTAAAATGCATTGGACTTCTTTGAGGTACTGAGTATCTTTTACACTCTTTTACTCATTTTATGAAAATACCTAAATGTGTTTAACCATTTGCCAGCATCACTTACCTGCTAACAGCACATCTTGTTCTATTCACAGCTGCTGTGTGTTGGGAACTCTGCATTGCTGGCACTCTGTTGGTGGGGCTGGGTTCTTTCAAACAAAATTCCTACTTGGTAGTGGGGGTTATGTTAAATGTGCTCCCAACCTAGCAAGTGTCCTTTAAGGAATTGATTCTTTTTAATAGTTTTCTCTAATCTGAAGTACCACACCCACCACCTTCTAATTCAAGTTTACACTGGAACTGGAAAACTTTGTCATTTCATATATACTGATTGAACTAGGGCCAAGGGGAATAAAACCATTAAGGTTTCACGTGAACTCAGAGAAGAAAGACTTCTTTGGTAATATAATTACAGAGCACAGAGCTCATAAGAGGAAATGAACTACAGGGATTTATTTGATTAGACTTTTTTTTTTTTTCCCCTTTTCCTTTTAATGATAGCAAGAGCTCTCCTTCCCCCACCCCTTCCAGTCTAACAGTAGATGTTAAGTAAATTCTTGGCAGGCAGGAACTGGGACTGTTATAGAAGGATGTTTCAATGGGACACTGTTATGGGATGGAGTGTGTCCAGTTCAGTTTTGAGTATCTCATCCACCTTGGTTGTTGCTGCTGAGGAGCCCTGAACAACACTCCAGTTGTATGAAGAGTTTGTTCAAGGAGCTGAGGTTGTGTCCCAGCACATCACCTTCCCAGCATCAGGACAAAGCTGGAGCAGGGACCTGTGAGCTGCTGCATGGGCTGTGCAACACTCAAGGGCAGTGACCAGAGTTTACTTTGTTGTCTTGGTAATGTTGTGGTTGACCTGGGTTGACCAGATCAGTGTGACTTAATCATCCTAAGAAGGAAACAACTGCAACAAGTGGCAGAGCTAATTACTGTAGGTTCCCTCCCTGAGTGGACTTCCTCAAGCTCACGTTCACAACCTTTGGCCTGTCTAAGCACTCAAACAATTCTGATTGTGCACCTCCCTGGGACAACTACTCCAGCACTTCCGAGGTACTCTGCACCATGAATCTGTATCTATCAGTAACAACACACTCCCTGGGATCTCAGAAAGCAGCAAGTTATAAACGCCTATTTACACTGTGTCAATATCGAGAATTTCACTGACAGACTGCTAGTTACAATGTAAAGTGCATGCTTTACCTACTCAGTGTTTTTAAACCCTATTTTTCTCTCTCTCTGTACAGTAATGCAGCTGTGGAGACTATCTGGGAGACTAAAACAAATGATGCCCTGATATAATCATAACAGAGCTGGAAGAAAGGCAATCTCAGCAAAAATCTTGACAGCAGAATCTGCTCCTGTTTAAGTCTGACCTGTTCTTCCTGCAGAAGCAGCATGACAGTATGTTTTGCAAAAGATTTGTATTTATATGCTTGGCTGTCAGCTCTAAATGTTGCTCCTTGTCTGTATAATTATTGCATAGAATGCTCAGTGGAGATGTTCTCTAAATTGAAATAAACAGAATCAATACAGACTTGAGTTAACTGCACTGTCACACCACATGAATAAAACACGCTGATGGATTCTCTTGGCTAGCGTTCAACAGGGATTTGGTCATTGCTACTGCTATGCAAAGTGCATGTTAAATGGTGTGCCAGCAGTTGAAAAATGCCATTTCTGTCTAAATTTTATCTACTCTTGTTACCAGTAACTCCTAGGATTCCTCAAATAGAAGGAGTTGCGTATTTATCTCTGCCACACAGTACAAAGGAAGAAAAAAGAAACATTTTAGAAAATACCTAGGTACAATGGTTAACACTGGATAGGGATCTAGGGGATAGATATTACATAATAAAAAATTACTCAACATAATTTTACAACTTTGAATCCTCTGCATTTCTTGTATGTATTTTCCAACATCAAACCATCTTTTTTTTCATGCTGCCTGATGAACTAGTACAGTAACACCGACTCCTGCACCTTCACTTGGTTTTGCAGTTTGTGTATCCTTTAGAATGTCTCACAAAGTGACAGCCAAACCCCTGAAGGTGGTCACTTCCTTCATTATCCCAAGCAGACAAAGGTTGTTTCAGTTCACTGGAAGGCACTAAAGCATGTACAGGTCTCATCTGATTATGGAGAGCCTGTAATGCCCCGAGGCCACTGAGACTGTCAACACAGCTGTCCCTGTGTGCTGAGACAAACGTCCTGCCGGGCAATCTCTGAGTCTAAATGGAAACACAACTTCTGAAATGGATTAGGGGTAAAGACAAGGACTGTAAATAGGCCAGGAAGCCAGGGAAGTTTATTAGGTATTACTGAAGGAGATTCTATTGAGCTGTTAGGAAGTACCTTGACCTTGGTGCTGTTCTGCAAGTCTGAGTATTCTGAAGTATTTATCTCTGGTGACCTGTTGCTAACATAAAAATTAACATTTTCTGAGCATGTCTCAGACACACATAAGACCACACAGAACATGTATAAAGCTCACAAAGAAGGGAGGTGCAGAGATCTGCACTGTAATGGCATAATTAGCTCTTGTGAGATAAGCAGTCTTGCTGCATCAGCACTGAGCAGCTCCCACCTTCACCCATCCCACATCCTCACCCATCCCACATCCTCACCCATCCCACACCCTCACCCCTCCCACCCATCTCACACCCTCACCCATCCCACCCTCACCTGTTGCAGTATTGTTACAGTACAGCTGGTCTGGACTGGACAAAGTCAATCCAGCCATAACACAAATCTAATTTAGCTAGCCTAATCCATGTCTGAACCACTGCACACCACTGGCCAGGACACTGGGCAGGGAAAGAAATATCAGCCAATGGTTTTCTAGCCCAGGAAATTTGAATTGAGTATTTAAGTGAGTTCTGAATAATAAACGAGGCTGTTTTGTCTGATGAGCACTGGAGCACATGTGGATCTTTGTCTCCCACCCACGACCCGCACGATACAAGTGGTGACCCCGTGTGTGAAGACACGGCCCTTCCTGTGAGTAGAGCAGGGGGAAAGACAGGCATGGAGCTTAAAAAGCCTGTCCAAGACAGCAAAAAGCTGGGAAAAAAACAGGAAAAATAGCCTGGGATACAGCAAAAAGCTGGGATACAGACAGAGGTGAGTAGAGCCTAAATCTACAGTGAAAAGCTGAATTAAGAGGCAGAAAAACCATCCAAAAAATTAACCGTGAGGAAAGCTGTCTGCAGCAAAAAAATCGCTGAAGATCCAGAATAGTTTCAGGACTTACCCATACACATAGAAGAAAATACTCATCAGGGCTATGGGAGGCTGGATATCCACTCAACCACCTCCACTTCTGAAGGTGTGGTCGCTATTTTTACAAGAAATGGGATTAGAATATGACAAAAAATATTATTAGCTTTAATAACGTGGGCAAAGAACTACGGTTTAGACATAACTAAAGAGGCGGCTTTTGATACAAATATATGGGAACGAACCAGACATTCTATTCTTAAAGCAGTCTCAAAGGGAGATGAAGATGCGATAAAAGTTTTAAAACATTGGAGATTTATTTTTAACATAACGAAACAGAAAAAAGCTGAGCTGAAGAGCGGGAACAGAGCCCTGGAGAGGACAGAGAGAGCCTGGAACACCTTTCCAAGCCCCCGTGGGGAGCGGCACCACCAAACAGCTGCCCCGCACGGTAGGGCTGCTCTAAATGCACCCCTCGCACCAGAGCTGATTTCTAGAGTGCTGTTTTCTACAACTCCGCCAAGCCAGAGAGCCTGGGGAGCAGGCTGTACCCCACCGGGCACAGAAACCGCAGCATGCGATGCCCAGAGAAGTGTCCCAACCCTGCTCCGTGTCTGGACCCCGCCGAGCAGCGGAGCAGAGAGGAACGGCGGGTCCCGGGTTGTGCCGCCACCGCCGCAGCCGAAAGGAACACTGAGGAAGGCGGAGCCGCGGCAGTGCCCAGCACGTGCTGCAGCGTAATTCCAGAATACCCAGCGGCCAACCCGAGCTGCGGTGCCACGAGGATCCGCCATGGTGAGCGGGAAAATGCCGCCACTTCAGCGGCAGAACCTGCGGCCATGGCTCAGCCCAGGGCCGGCCCTCAGCCACCGGAGCCGGCCACGCCCCTTCGGCACCATGGAAACGCCCGGACCGCCCCTGCCCGGAGCTGATTGGCTCAGCCCAGAAGCCACGCCCATTGTCCCGCCTCTATTGGCCACGCCCCTTGCCTCATTGCGGGGGCGGGGCCCGAGGTGACGTCACGTGAAATGCCCATATCCAAACCCGGAAGTGCCCCAGAGGCAGAGAGCAGCATGCCGGCCCCAGACCCCAGCCCCGGGACAACACCCAGCGCACACAGCTACAACCAGAGCATTCACGGGGTTCACAAACACCCACACAGCACAAAGAAACACAACATCTTCACAGAGACAACCAGAGCCTTCACCAGACACCAGCTCCAGCACCACTCCTGTCAAACACCATCCCAACACGTGTGAGCTTCAGACTACAAACCCTGGTGAAAAATGCAAACTTGTCTACTTGAACTCTCAGGTATTCGAGCTTAAAACAAAACCTGATTTATATACATGCACAAGAGCTTCTAATCTGTATTACAGTGTTTATTGTCATTGTTAATTTTCATCCTACAAGAATTATTAGGCAGAGGGTACCACAGTGGTCCCTCAAAAAAGAAAAACTGGACATCAACTCACAATTAATACCTTTATTTAACTTCCTAAAAGGTGATCCAAAATTAACTTGCCCTAGATAATTAACCCCAGAGGCAAAAGCTGCTCTTAAAACAGTGGGGCAAGCTATCACAAACAGACAAGTCCACTGAATATACCCAGAGGTGTGTGTCAGTGTATTTGTTCTTGTTGTAAATCTGCACCCTACAGCAATTATAAGGCAGTGAACACTCACTGGCCTGAGCCTATACACATCCTAGAGTGGATGTTTTTACCACATCAACCAAAAAAGACAGCACCACAGCCAGACATGCTAGCACAAACAAAAGCATCACACAATCTCTTCCATCAAGGTGTTCAAACCCTACAATGGCAATTCCACCTGACAAACACAGAAATTAGTAATATTGTTAATACCTGTGCTGACTGCCAGGGCCACACTGCACCACTGCAGATGGGGATAAAACCTTGTGGACTGTGTGCCTTACAAATCTGGCAAACTGATGTCACACACATCCCTGAATTCAGACATTTAAAATATGTACATTTATCCATAGATATCTTTTCATCAGCTATGTGGGCTGCAGTGCACACAGGAGAAAAGGGTCAGATGCCATTGCACACTGGCAGTCAGCCTTTGCTGTTTTGGCCATCCCTCATACCATCAAAATAACATTTGAAATGGGATAAAAATAAGGGAAAACAGCTCTGTAAAACAGGACTCAAAGAAATGGAAGGAGCATTCCCAACCTTGGGCCTTGTCCCTCCCCTGCTCTAAGAGCCAGGGAATGTTGGTGACACAACAGTGACAGTGCCACACAGAAAATGGGCCAAGCCAGCAAAATTCCTATCTACTTCCTGCAGCCCACTCATTTTAAATAAGTGATTTAGTTCTTTCTAAAACAACTCTCTCTCTCTCTAAGGATAGAATTTAATTTCTCCAGTTTATTGTATTAACAGGGATGGAGTTCTCCTCACTAAATGAACTTTCAGTCATGGTTTGTGCAATTTTGAGTTGAGATGGAAGCTGGAGCTCCAAATCATAGGAGCATTTTATAATTGTTTCCAAACAACTGGGTAAATTATATCAGAATTTATAGAAATAATTGAAAAGCTTATCAAAACACAGTATTAAAAACTAACACATGCAGTAAACAAAGATAATATTAACTGTAGTTAGGGAGATAAAACAGTTGGGTTTGGATCACACATGCTGTTGAGGCATCTAAAAAATTAGTAGAACAGACTTTCACATCTATTTTTATTCAGACCACAAGATGAAAAAGGATTTCCTCCTTCAGTTCTGAATGAGCTTCTCAGCTCTGAATTACTGAGTGTCTGATAAGACAACTCAAAAGAAGTCTCTCACTCTAAAATAGTCTAGTGCTAAGTGAGAGGACTCCATCCATTCTGTGGCTTTACTTTCTCTTAAACAGTGGCAGGAAAAAGCACAGTGCCTGCCCCTTTAATTTCATGTAAGTTACCATGTTAAGAATATATGAATCTTAGTTCTTGGTACAGATGGTCATAAATGCACATTGAATCACAGTGTTTTATTTTAAACCATTTCATTTAACATAATAAAATATTAATAATTGCCATAAATTTTGATCCATGCTGTTCCAGTAGCTTTTGGTTTAACAGGGGAAAATCAGGCTACTTAATTCTTGTGACTGATTGTAGTTAGTGTCATAGGCTTTTAAAGCCAGCAAGACCATTATGGTCATTATTCTCATACAAAATGCATGTAACAGTTCAACAGACCCCACCCACCAAATCTCTTCCTGGTGTTGGTTCTCCTCTCCGACCATAAAATCTTCTCATGGATAAAGCACATAGCTCAAGGATTTTTAACATCCATTATTAGGCCTGTTTTCCACTTCCTTCATCATTCTGGTGGCAGTTTCCCAAGTATTTTACACCAAGATACTGAACTAGAACAAGATACTCTCAGACAACACCTGAAGAGGCTCCTTTCTGTCTGATATTCAGCTGATACTGTCAGGTCTATCTGTCTAATATTCAAAAACTGGGAAATAAACATGCACAGGTGAAGTGGCATCGTGCAGCATTCCTTGAGCTGGGCTTGGCTTAAAACAAAGGACTCTTGGCTCTCATTTGCATGCTCAGATTCCTGAATACAGTGCCTCAAGCAAATGAGTGTGTGATAATCCTGTGTAAGGATCCCTTCAACCCATTCAGCTGTTCACAGGCAGAGGGAGAAGAGGAAAGAGTACAAAGGTGCAGCCTCAGCAAACCGGGCTGGTCCTACTGCTGATCCTTTAATGCTACAATAAAGAACTGAGACCCCTGTGCTTGTCCCCACGTTCTGCTGAGAGGACAAAAAGCACCTTTGGTGATCTCCTTCCCACTGAGCTGAGCATGAAGACTCACTCAGTGAGTTCAGTGTTTGCCCTTGAACTGGTGTGAGCTGCATTTGGCACTCTGCCTTTAGATCAATATATAACCCAGGAGTAATCTTATCTGGCAGGAACAGGGGGTTTGGGGGGAGGGGGAGAAACACAGCCTCAGAGGTGAGGAGAGCAACTCTTCTAAATGTTAATGGGTTAAGAATAGAAAGGTCAAATGCCTGCCTTATCAGAAGGCCCCATGTGCAAACAGGCACCGAACTCAGCAATCAGAGCACCAGCTGGGTATAAATGTCAGAAGTTAGTTACTGTAGCTGTAAACACCAAAAGCAGGATGGTGCAACTGGGAAACCTCCTAAGACACTTCTGGTTTATATAGATCACTGGGAAAGTCCAACTGCCAAGCCTGGCTGGAAATTACTTCAGTCTTAGAGCTGCTATAGAAGCAGAGAGCACCTGTGAGCTGTGTGATGGCCCCACAGTGAGCCAATGTAGGAAGGGGGTATTGAGCATCTTCTGTATCCAACATCTTGTGCTGGCTCCAGATTGCTCTTGCCAGAACTCACACATTCTCCTGGAATAAGGATGTATGAGGATGGCGACAGAAAGTCCTTCCTTACCTCCCTGCAGGTACAGAGGGCTAAGCAGCAGAAGGTGCATGAAGACTGAGCACAACAAGTGGATTGGGGTGGAGTAAGAGATGAAGCAGCACAGTGAAGTTATATCTCCCTTAAATACTAACACATTTTTAGCCCAGTTCTAATTAATATTCTTATTGGCATCTAGGGAAAGAGGCCAGAAGTTGTATTACAGTGGGCAGTAATCTTCTTGCAGACACAAGCAATCAACTTGCAGGAATGATGAAGAGTACAAAAACACCCTGGTGAGAGAGTTACTGTGGGGGGCCTTTGCCAGCCACCAGTGCTTACAGCCTGGCACTTTTTGCTTGCAATAAGTTGTCAATAAAATTAATCAGCTGATTCCCATTCTCTGAAAAGACTGGCAGTGAGCAGCCATGTTACTAATACTGCTGTTCCCTCTCTCCTGGTACTGGGATTGCCCCAGGAGAACATTACCTGAGTTTGAGAAACAGATACAGGATACCTGGCACAGCTCCCTGCTTTCTGCAGAACAAAGAGCACCATTCTTGTCACCCTGCTCCCAGCTGTAAACAGCTATCATTTAATTACCACGTCAAGCATGAAGAAGGAATAGTAACTACAAATCCAGCAAGGCTAAATATATTTTATCCCACAAAAGGGATAAACAGGATCTGTGTTCATAGCTCAGAGATCGTATTCTAACCATTGAATAATTACTTTAATTGCTAAAGATAGGGTTACATTTAAAAACAAAAAAAGGAATGCATCCATTTGAAGCCATGCTCTCTGAAAGATGATTTTTTGATGTTTGGACCACAAAGTGACACTCTGCATTTAACTGGCCGGGCCTCCAGCCCCAGCCATAGGAGAGAACACCATAACCTACTTAAATCTGCAGGCTGCATCCTCTCTGCAGCAGAGCTCCCAGACTGGCACAAATGGCTCATTCCCTTCACCAGCATTACTTGGCATCTGTTTATCCCCCAGTCTCCTGCCAGCATCTGCTCCTTTGCTGACACACATGAGCTGCTCCTCTGCATTACCCCCCTTGTTTGCAGTCTGGGAACTCGAGTTCATCCATTTGAAAGAGCACAAATATTCAGCAGCATGCGTTTCACACACATGGCATCTCTGAGCTCTATTAACAGTTCTGTTCAACCCTGAAGCTACTGGATTTTCAGTGACAGCTCCAGCATGTTAACGACTTGGGATGTTTTCTGAATTCATATAGGGAAGAACAAGCTTTTACAAAAATACAAGATTTTACCTTTTTCTATTCACAGCAAGAATGACCAAACTTATTTATCCTAAGAGTCATATCCTGAAGGCTTCAAATGGCTGCCAGCCTCAAGAGATACAATATACATTCTGGAGAGCCACTGCAGGGGAAAGAGAGGTTTTTCATGTTTCATTTTGTTGAGCTGAGAGCTCAATTGAACTTAGTTCAATTTAGAAAACACAACCCAAGTCTTCCAGTAGCACAATGACATTTCCCAAGTTGCTGCAAATTTGAATGAAATAATTTGCCAACTCTGAATGAAGCTGTGGAGATTCTGCCACAACTCCTCCGTTTCATTATGCAGGAGGCAATTTTGAGAATGCTGCCTCAGCTCTGCTGTTTATTGTGAGGACGTGTCTGCCTGCTACAAGTCCTATCACTGCCTCTCATTCTGACACACGCTGGCGTTTTCTTGGCTCTCAGTCACAGCAGGGGAAGAGCACAAGGGTATTGCAGAAACACCTCCTTTCTTCATCCCTCTTTAACATGTTCACATTTTCAAGATGTTTCTGTGAGCACATTTCTTGCTGCTGAAACTGTTTTATAGAGATTCAAAATTGGACAATTAAAACGTATAGCCTACCACAGCATTAAATGCAATCCAGGAGAGACCATATGCAATTTTCTGACCTCTGTTATTTCTATGCTGTCATCATTCTGAGGCATTTGATATGCTGCTCTTTGGTTTAAACCCAAAAATGGCATCTGAATTTTTACCATAATAAACTTTCTCAACAGACTTTGCATTCTCATTATTCTATCCATGCAAGCCACAATGATTTTTTTTTCCTCCTTAAATGCCCAATCTTCAGGCAATGGTTGTGAAACTCCATTATTTCCAGGAACTGCTGGCAAACCTATTGCTGTCTGCTCTTCCCAGTATTGCCTGTATTTTCCTTGTTCAGCCTTACAAGCCAAACTTGGTTTGCAAAAATGTCTGGGTTTCTTGATGCCAGAACTGAATTAAGAGTAGAACGGGACAGAATTAGATGGTTTTATTATGCTCAAAAGCCATTAACCCACATTAAAGTCTGTAAAACAACAAGGCATAAAACTGGAAATAGATGCTCAGCCTTAAATCCTATTATACTCAGAATTTTTCCTAGGCATTACCAAACTTTTTGGTAACACCTTTTTAAGATCCACCTTAAATCTTTTTAAGCTCCACCACCTTCATCTGATCCTTACAATCAAAACAATGTGGAATACTTTTTAAAGTTATAACTGCTTGGATTCTTATCATTCAGTAAAGTCAAAATAATCAGTAAAGAAAGGCAGCCTGAATTGTCCAATATAGATGTGTCTGCCACAGTTTGGTCTCCAACAGGCAGAGGTAAAGAACAGAGAGGTATTCTCAGTTGCCTGGGAAGAGAATATACAACAGAAGATAGAGCCAAGAAACCTGGGAGATGTGACGAAGATTCTAGGTTATTCAAATCTTTCATCAGTCATGATGATCCAAAGTTTCAATGGAAAACTTCCCACCTAAAGGTTATCTGCAGGACTATACAGTGATCTCAGCCACACACAGCAGGATCTTCACAAAAAGCAAGAAAATTACTCCAAATTTACACTGGTAGGACCAGGATCAGAATCTGACCAGATCTAAACAAAACCCGAACAATGTCACTCGCTGTAACAAAAATCAGCAGCCAATGGGGTGTAAAAGCAATGGAGACCTCTGTGATTCCAATGCACTTCAGTGACTGAAAATATTCCGGTGCTATTGTTCTTCCTCTCCAAAACATCTTGCACCTCATCCCGTGTTCCTGAGCACTCCTGACAGAAAGCTCTGAAAAGATAACTGACAAACTCACAATGGCCTGAGCTGCTTCAGCTGAGTTTTGCCTTTCATTCCATTTGGGAAAGCTGTAATGTGTGGAGTGTCTGAGGCTGCATCCTGGGAAGGGGAAAGCAACCATCCACTGTGTCAGCCGAGTTCATTCCTAAATGCAAACCACATTGGGCTGTCGAGCACGATAATAAAAACCTGCTGACCTAGTTTCCTGCAGAACAAAATCCTCTGTCTCCCCTTCTCCTGTGCCAAACCTAAATCAGATCTCAAAATTAACCCTTTGACTAGCAAGGAGAACTCTAATAATGGTTCTCAACACTCATACAGCATCTTACACCATGAGAATGGAGAAACAGCAACTGCTCCATCCCCACAGCTCTGCAAAAAGGGAGCGTTACTGCAGGATGAAAGTAAGACCCAGAGAAGGTCAGAGACCTTAGCAAACTTCAGCAGAGAAGTCTCTTCCTTCCAAAGGATTTTGAAGCTCCGTGCTCCAACTCCTTTGTTTGTAAAATTTCTTCTATACAAATATAAAACCTTCATTCATGATGTGGCAAAAAAACAACAGCACAGCTCAGCTTTTTTAAAACCTGCATCAAACCACTCAAGAAAGGACCATTGTTCCTCCCAAATTTTGCAATTTCAACTTGCAAGTCTTTTTCTGGAAGATGAGAGCTGATTGTGTTTGCTCCAAGTGTCTGGCAAAAGCGTTCCCATGTAATGGCTTCACTTCCTCAGTGATGCAATGTTTCATTTGAAGGGATGCCTGGGGGAGCTTCAAAATGCAACCAGAATGCAAAAATAACGGGGCACGTCACAACAAACTCAGCCAAGAAAATACAAATGGGAATTCTTTGGCTGTAGGATGCTTCCAAAGGCAGCTCTGGATCATGCTGCTTTTGCAGAGCAGAACCCACTGCAGTCAGGTAGGAGCAGTTGGGGAGCCACAGATTCCAGACTGCTGAGAGCACCTTTGCTGGCTCACACTGACACTGGCAGCTGGAGGAGTTCTCAGTCATTTGTCAAAGGAGGTTTTATTAACAGAAGAGTGGAGATTAAAAACTGCTATAGAGCTTTACAAATGGGTATTTTACAATGAGGTGACCAATGTGCAACCTACAAGTGGAATTGCTGACTGCAGCCAGAGCTTTCAGTTGCTGTAAAGAAAGACCCTGCACTGAATAATTTAATCACTTGTTTCTCCTGTATGAACTGAGAGAGCTTTGCCTACATCCAGACAGCACCCAGGACCTGGAACAACTCCAGAGTTTCCTACAACAGCGTTTGAAAAGAGAAGGAAAGGGAAGTGACAACTACAAGGCATGTCAGCAATGCCACTTCACCTGAGAAGAGGTTCCCGTCTCTGTCACTTTGTCAGTCTCTGCAGGGAAGCTGTTAAGGCTTACACAGCAAAGACAACACTTAATACACTGTACCCTCCAGGGAGTTTGAAGTGAAGAACAAAAAACCTGGATTAGGGAACACTACAAAGGTTGTTGGAACTATATCTGCTCTCAGGATGCTGCATCTTCACAGGTGAACTCCACTAAAGCTTCTGCTCCACCTTGGAAATCAGGAAGACGAAAGTCTGAGTTCCCAGACTTACAACTAACATTGGTCAGGGTTAGAAACATGATGATGGAAAAAGAGCATCTTATTCATCATATCTGCCCCCTGAGGGGTCAGGAGTTGTATATGCTTTTTTTATTGACACAAGCTTTAACTTCTATTGTCTTGCAGAAGAAGAGAAGGCTGAACTCAGTTCTGGCTCACACATCATCTGCAATTCCAGCCAAATCCCAGCCACACAACTTTTATGACTGGGAGGATGTCAGAGGCAAAAGATACAGCTGGAAACTCAGATCCCAGACTGAGCTTTGCTGTGCTGGCAGGGAGACAAACCAGTTTTTGATTTGTATGTAAACAGAGCCAATCTGAACTGGAAGGTCATTAAGAGAAAACACATTTTACACAACACCCATTGTACAGTTCTCTTTCCAACCTTCCCCATACCAACATTTTTTTCAAACAAGACTTTGTTTTCTCTTGTTGACTGTTTCAGTGACAGTTCCTGGGTGTGCTGAAGTCAATGGCCAAGCCCCACTGGAACTGATGGAACTGAAATCCTTTAGATTGGATCCCAAAGAGGAGTTTGCCCAAGGGAGACTGCAAATCCCCTCCTCTATGTACTGCTTTCCAGTACAGTAATTACCTGCAGAAAATGCAAGTCCATTGCAGATGCAAAGGATGATGTTTCCAAAGCATGTCACAGCCCCAGATCTTACAGATTTACTTTAACTGAGGTACTCATATTTTCTACTGTAGCTACAGTGAGAATAAGATTATGAGAAACCACAAAGAAACAGCACAGTTCTTGTGATCAAGGCATTAACGCCCAATCCATTATTGTGAGAAGGCTTTTAAGAACATTCCCAGCAGAAACAGGAATATATTTTCCCTGAGTAAGCTTGGAGGAAAGCAGAGACTCAAAAGCTTAAGCAGAATCCCTGCTAGATTTTTTTCTGTTTGTTCCTCCTTTTTGATAAACTTGCTATGATTATTCGATATAATTATTACTCTTTAAAGGTAAGAGTTAAGCATTTCTCTGAAAAAGACCTGTGTCTGCCTGTAACTGACAGCTGCAGGTTCAAATGAGGGACCAACAGAGATTTGCTGGGCTATCAAAGCAGGGAACCCTCTGAAGCAAAAGGAAAGTGCCTGTCATTCTCCATTAGCTCCTCAGGGTCAGTGTTGGCAAAACACACTGAATTGTTTTACGTGTCACCAGCAAAATAAAGAGGTTGTTGTAGTTTGCTATGCTTAAAAGGGGACTCCTGGGTATAACTGCTGGAAATAGTTTTAATCTAAAGTCTCTATCTTTCTATAGCTTCCTGGAACCATGAAGAAAGTTGACTCAAAATGTTTTAACAGGAAATCAGCAAACCCAAAGATACTTCCTTCTGCTTGGACACAAGTGTTCTAGTGACAGAATGGCTCCCAGCCAGGAAATCTGTGTTCCCAGGAGACAGTAAAGCTGGGACAAGAACCATCTGCAAATCCAGGATGACTCCTTGGAGCTTCCATTGCTCTGAAGATGATGCTTGTCTTTAATGTATGTGGAGGACTTTCAAAAATCATTCATGAAAGAATAGTAAAAGGCAGTTCTGAATGAACTAAGAATGAACAAAAGAAAAAAATCCCTGTAATGGATTTTCCTGTTCTCCCACATGTTCCTATCTTCAGCCCCAGACTCCTGAAACGCAGCCATTATGCACAGCTTTATTTCTTTTCTTACCATAAGCTTAGCAGTGATGACGGTTTTTAAGTCAAATCAAACTTTCATCAGCTTCAGGGAATGGCTGGGATCCCTCTTCTCTTCTTACATGTTTTGAGATCAGTATTTCATAGTTTTTATTCTGCTAAAATCATCTTGAGAATTCCAAGTATAAGTTTCAGTGCAGAGTATTTTGATTTGATTTCCATAAACCACTTTGTCCTGTAGCTGTACTCCTTCCTTTCCCCCTGCATTTATTCTGAGCCCTTAGCTTCACTGGCCAGGCTCTTCCCCTCAATCAATCCCTGCTGTGACTTCCCTGATGTGCTGTGACAGGTCTCTGTTGACATCTGAGGGAGAATTCCTGCGTGTTTCCAAAGGTACCATTGCTCATTGCCCTGCTGAGGGCATCCAGGGGATGTGGCCCTCTGGTACTGAAAGGATCTTTTTCCCCTTCCCCATTGATGGACAGCAAGGAAGTTCCTTTTGCTGGAAAGCTGAGGAATGACCTGGTTCATGGCAGTCCCAGGGAAAAAAAAAAAGGCAGATTTCCTTATTGGCAAAAATATCTAACTTAGGACAAAACAGCTAAACCTAACTTGGTGCAATACAAGGCTTTGTTTCAGACAGCAGCTTTCCTGGAGGGCTGTGAGAGAGCTCAACCCCCAGAAGAATTTCCTCTTAAATTATTGCATAGAGCAACACTTATAAAAGCAGATGCCTGAAGGCAGACTTTGATATAATTCTTTTTATAAAGTGTTCTGAGATCCTAAAATGCCAGCAAGAACTGCCACATGGGACAGCATTTTGAAAAAAATATCTATTTAGAAATGTAAATAAAAATAGGTGGCCAAATCTTTTATTGTCTCCTCAGAAAGAAAACAATTTTCATTTCCAGAATTACACTAAACAGAAATGAAATTTGGCTACAGACTGATGAATATCAAGATCCCCACATGACTGACAAAGTGCCTTCTTGTCATGATGAAGCTTGTTAGTGTTCAGGATGATTTTGAGTGGTTTTGGCTGATTCAAGGGACGTAGGTTGATTTCCCTGCAATAGACACTGAGCATGTGATCAATTTACATGTCAGATTTCTGGTCCCACAGATGTCGTTCTTAATTACAGAAAATTCTGATTAAAAAAAAAGGCCTTTACAGCATTGCTGGGATAAGGAAGATGAAGAAAATCCCATCACCCACTCCTGAAATATGCAGCTCATCCAGAATAAAGCATGGCAGCAATTTTAATCAGCACACAGATCAGCTTTTTAGAATTAGCAATAAAATAAAATGTCAAACTATGATACCACAGGGAACTTAGGAAGACAAAATGTAACTCATTAACGCAATTACTCCTGCTGAATTAAAACTATTAACTACTGATCCCAAAATATGAAACATTGGAACAGGAAAGAAGAAATATTAGGGAACAATATCACTTTTGTGATAGAAACACATAAGATAATCACATTTTTTAGAATCCCACAGCTCTGTGCACTCAGCACCCACATTCCCATCAATAAACTCAAGGACAGCAAATCCAAACTGGATCAATGGGATAGACTTAATGACTGTGCTTCTAAATTCTAATAAAAAGGCTCAGATTTCCAGTGATATATTTTGTTCTCTGAAGAGTCTGAGAGTTTCTGTATCTTTTGATCACCACAACCAGACACACACTATTTACTTAAGGATATATTTTTCCCATGACCCTACAGACTCATTTCTCTGTCATGGAGAGGTCATGGGAGGAAGTTCATTTGAAGTTAAGTATGAAGAAGTGCAATAAAGCCTATTTATCTTATAGGAGGAAAAAAAGAGTCCAACAGCACAGAATTATTACCTAAAAAATGTAAAAAAGATTTTGATCCTCTCTGCAGCCTCATAAAAATAGACTGTGATAGTGCATGGGCAGACGTCCTCTCTCCTGTGCAGTGTCTTTTGGACTTCAGTGAAACAATAATAATAATAAAAAAGCAAAGGGAGTGCAATTTCCATGGAGACTTGGAAAGAGATGTAACATTGTTTGCTGTAAGCATCCGATTGTGAATGGAAAATTTTCCAGTTTACACAGATCTCAGCTATTATTTTCTTTGCAGCGCAAACTTGGGCCAAATATTTTCTGTCATATTAAAGATGCAAATAGTCAGTTTTACTTTCTGTCCAGAACAACTATGTAGAAAAGCTTCAGAATCTGCAGTAAAACATCTGATATTTATCTTTCCATGAACCCAAAACACACATTAGAAAAAAAAGAATAATTTGGGCTTCCTTTTGTCTGCTTCTCTTCAGAAAGTGAAGGTAGCTCAGAAATCTCCTGTTTATGTGCAGTGTTTCAGACTAATAGACAGCCTGCATTGGCAGATGTGCCCACCATAAATGGGAGCTTAATTCATAGGAAATTCTACTGTTGAAGCACATAAGATGATAAAAATATACCCAAAGCACAGAATTTACATTAACATTTATATAATTAAGGAAGTGACTTTTATCTTTCAGAACTCACTCTCATGCTACTCCTCCCTTACCCAGCAGCAGGAATAATTGTGACAGTCCAGAAGTTAACTTTGAACATCACAAGCCCGAGCTCTGAGTTGGGCTGCTCCAAGTGTTAAGCCTTGTGTGGGAATAGTAACAAAAGTGGATTGTGGAATTATCTCCCCTAAATGCAGCTGGTTGGTGCAGTGTGGGAGCTGTGGTAATGACATGGCAGCTCAGGGGACACCTCCACAAATCTGGTGCCTGACCTGTACTAGTCAAAAGTTGGAAGAGTCCAGAGCTCAAATCTAAATTAGTCTGGAACATGTGTGCATGCCCAGACATTCCTGCCCTTCCCACTCCTGGACATGTCCCATACAGCAAAGAACTTTTCTGCAGGAAATTTGTAGTGATCTCAGATCTCTGGGGCTGAAATGTGGGTACAGTTTGGGGCCATATTTCTGCACATTTGAGTTGTCTTTAAGTGAGATAACAAACACAACGATAATATCAAACACAGTTCCTGAAGGACCCAGGCACAGAAGTTGTGTGATGAGACTGTTATAGATACACATTATATTATTGGCTTTTCGCAAATATTGAAATGAATTTTATATGTATAAGGTTAGAAAACTTGGTTTGTATTAATATAGTTCCTTCTATTTCTGTTATTGATAAACATTAGAAATAGTGGTATAAAATATATTAGGCTGTAGAATGTTATTAAAGCAAAAACTATTTTTGTTTATATAACCCAGAGACTGAAAAAGATCGTCAGAAAAACCCCCTGCATTTTTAAATTATCTTATGCAGATGAAGACAGCAGTTCTCCAAGTCCTCCAAAGGAGGAATTTATTGCACCTCTGTTATCAGGGACTGTGAAACCCAGCAGCACCAAGAAGATTGATCTATTGGGAAGTGGGACAAGTTAAAAACTAAACAAAGAAACATCCAAAACTTAAGAGGAATGTTTGAATTATGTATGAAAATTTATGAATATGTAGTAAGGTTCTGTTTTTAAGGGACAATCCTTTGTTAGTAAGGTGTGCCCTCAGCTGAATGCTGAGGCATCTGGCCATATTTTGTACATTTTACTTTATTTCTATCTCCTAATTGTCTTTCTATTAAACTTTTTAAATTTTATATAAAAAATATGTGAACCTC
Organism: Parus major; assembly: GCF_001522545.3. Classification (NCBI taxonomy): domain Eukaryota; kingdom Metazoa; phylum Chordata; class Aves; order Passeriformes; family Paridae; genus Parus; species Parus major. Next base: position 6,330,331 of record NC_031787.1, on the reverse strand, counting down.
GTTTTTCACAAGACTGAACTGGTCCTGCTGGGAATCCTGGATATACTTGAGAGAGGCTTTGTTTAAGGCAAGGCACTGCTTAAGGATTTGGCCTTTAGCACACAGATTTCACCATAGGCTGACTGAAGCTTTCTCTTCACACGTTCACACACAGTCCTAAATGTCATGTTGATTTTATACCTGCCTGCCCAGTGAGATGATAGAGCAAGTCAATCACCTGGCTTTGCAAATCTATTTCCCCTTTTACATCTTGCAAATTCTACTCACTCGCTTGTAGATCACACAAAGAAAGAGGAAGCAGCATGACTCAGCTCCACACTACAATGGCTGGAGCAGATCCAGACCTTGCAATCCTTTGGGCTTTCCTTACCAAAACACAAAGCTAATGTAAAGCATGCAGTGTTTGTGTAAGCAATGGGAGATGGGCAGCAGGCCAGCAGCTCTCCCAGAGCAATGTGCTTCTTCTTTACATTGATATCAAACTATCTTCTGAAGAGTTCAACAAGGAACAAAAGAGCCAAAGGGCTCTGATCTTAAAATGCTAAGGAGGAACAGCCTCCTGAGCTGTATTCTGTAGGCACAAATTTACATTGAAATCTAGTGGTAAATAGTGAATTACTTTAAAAGTTCCACATAATGCCATACCAGCAAATATTTTTGTATAAACTGTAAATTACATAAGTCTTAAGAGACACAGGAAAACTATTGATCTTAGGGAATCCAAGAACTTTGAGTAAGTTTCAAGAACCCTGAGTCCTGGTGTTTTGTCTAAACCACTGGAAAACAGTATCTAAAAATCAGCTACACTAAAAATTCAGTGTGGTCTAGAAATCAATCCTGATCCTCTACCAGTTTGCTAACACCTGATCCACATCTGTTTTTCATAAAGAGCATGCACATGGTGAGTTATGGTACAGTAAATAATACACTGTAAACACACTTAACTTCGCTATGTAAACAAGCTGGGAGCAAAAGTCACCAAGAACTTCACTTTACCCCCTGAATGCACAGCAAAGTTGAAGGATTTGACAGTTATCTCATAGCAATCTCACTCAGAGATAAAGACCTCAAATCTAAACCTGTTTCTTGGAACAATGACATATATTCCAGCCCAGCTCTGGGCGATGGGATGGCTCTGTCATTTCAGGCACTGCCTTCACGGGGGTGGTGGGAATCACGGATCAGGACAGAAATGTGTGCAATAATAATAAAGTAAGAAAGATGTATCAGCCAAGAGGTTTCTCTGAAATGGCCCTCACCTTCCAAAGATTGACTTAGATCAAGCAGCTTCCTGGGTATTATGTGTGGGGTGACTGAGCAGCATCAGAACTTGCATCACTCACCAACCAACCTCACATTGCTTTAGAGAATAAAAGGCCAAGTGGCTTCAGGGCTCGTTAACATCAAAAGATGGTTCATTGAGCAGACTTTATGCCTAGCAAAGCTAAGCAGCTTTTTCCTTATTCCTCCCCAGAACGTTTTGGGCATTGTTCATATGCTTGTACTACAAAACTTGCAGTTACTCAAAGCCAGTTCATGAGAAGTGAATGGAAAAATCTCTTTTCATTCCAAAGGAAAAACAACTTCTATGCTATTTTCCTCAGCAAGCTGAAAACTTGGAGAGAAACCTAAAGCTAAAAAAAGCAAAGAACTGAAAAAGATTCATATTCTGGACTGTGGTTTCTGTTGCCTTAGCTCAAGGGAAAATATGGTCATGGGAAAAGGGCCTGCCTGGAGCCAGATTTTTTCCAACTCTGACTCTTCTAGCTGGAGTGGTTTTAAATCAATATGTTGCTATTATTTCTTCATAAACAGAAATATTCTTTATGGGCTGTGTGATAGCTGTTTACAAGTGAAACAACCACTTGTATCGTGTTTCCTAGCAATCAGTGTCTCATTCAGATCTTATACACAGACAGTGATTGGGCAATTTGAGAAGCTTTAACAACATTAATTCCAAGTTTCACTGATTCAAAGTGTTAAATCACCCTCCCAGAAGAGAGTTCTTGCACAGAGAAGTGTCAGCTTTGTCACCCACCTCTGCAGCTACACACAGCTAAAGAAAACCACGAACCACACCTTAGAAAAACAAATCTTGCATGGCTTAATTTTGAAGAATCTTACTGCCATGTTATTGTGGACTGTCTTCAGTACTGCAGTTCACTTTTCTCTTTATCCAGGACTAAAGCAGACTGTAAATATAATACAGCTCCACACTAACTCTGCAAAAACCACCTACAGACAAACCTGCCCCATGCAATTCAGAGAATTTCTGTTTGTCTAACACTGAAACAAGTTGTTATACAACACAATGTGATCATGTTGCCCAGATACACTGTGCCAGATCCCAGCAAGTGTGGTTATCATTATTCTAAATGCTGTATGAACAGAGCTTCACCTAGGAATTGTGATCCCCGTAATGAAAAGAACTGTCTTTTGCATTAATTAGATTTATTAGAAGAATTAACAAAAATATCGAATATTGTCTTTCTTGAGACTCCTCAAGGCTTTTTAGAATGACACAATCAGCTCTCCTGAATGTTGAAGTGAACTTCAACCCCCTTTTAAACTGCAGTGGAATTCTACTGGAAAGGAAAACCAGTTACCTGTGATCAATGACTGTGACATCAGAAGCAGGAATCCCCAGGACACAACAACTCTGTTCCAGCTCTTTCTTACGAATCTCTCCTTGATTGTAATAATTTCCTGAAAAGAGCAAACACAGCAACACCATCTAACTCAGTTTAGGTTGACATCAAGGGGTCCAAACAGTTCAGTATCTTCTTCCTTGTTCCATTCACAGAGAAAATTATGGTGGAAATGACATGGCAAGATTGCAAAAACTTAGAGAGGCAAAAGAAGATAGTAAACCTAATCAAGATAAAGACAGTTGGGAAAAGTTGTAAAAGAGATCAACAACTTCCAGGGAAATGGGATTCATTATCTTAAAACATTGCCTCCTTCTTCACTGAATTATTTTCTTCTCACCTTGCCCTGACATTCCCTTATTTTTTCTTGCCATCAACCATGCAAAGTCCCTGCCAGAGCTGTGATGCCCCTTTCAGAACATTGCTCTATGCAGGGCAATACTTGCAACTCAATTTTAACTTTGAAGCAATAAAATGAAAGAAATACAGTTGAGTATTAATGTGTGATTCAAGTCTGTAGTCAGCTGTCTTGAATTACACTAGAATGTTTTATTGTTGTGGGTGTGAGTCATCTAAATCTAGCTTTTCTCTGGAACAGTGTCACAATCTGAGCCATCACTAGTGAGCTTTGTAAAATTTTCAAAGAAGGAAAGAGTAACTAGAAAAAAAAAGCCTCTTCCCACAGCCTGTGACTGAATGACTTTGGGAGATTGACAGTGACTGTGGGATGAAACTTGGATTGCAAGTTCCAGCTCCAGCAGAATGAAGTGTGCAGTTTGTCTGGAATGACTGAGTGAGTACAAGAGGGTTCATTTCAGACTGATTTTTACCAGGCCATTACCAACACAGTGCTGGAAGGTAACAGCTTTTTCTGCAGTGCAGTGTCACAGCAGACTGCAGATGATCCTTCATCCAAACAGTCCCACTGCTCTCAAAAAACCTGACTTCTGCTGAGCTCAAAGAAACAGCTCCACAGCTGCAGAAATGTGTCAGGACAACAGAAATATGTCAATGCTCACAAGAAAAAATGGGCAGCTGTTGAGAGCAAAACCAGCTGAATAGCTGATGCTGCTGGACCTCATCCACGGAGCACTAATAATATAGAGCCAGCTACTACAGAGAGCAAAGCACATTTAGACTGAGTTATTAATTCAATCTAAGATTATTCAGTGTGTCAAAGACTGATTTCCTTTTCCCAGTGCTGTAATTCTAACTCATTTCTAAGTCAAATTGATTGATAACTGAAAACTGCAAGTACGCTGGTTTTTAAGTAATGATTTTGTCTCAGTGTTAACAATTTGCAGTGTCTTTGATCAACTCACTTGTCATCATCAATCACTCAAACAATGAGAGGATGAACCATATGAATCACCCACAAGACTAATCAGAGGCTTTTAAAGTAAAAATCTCTCAGCTCATAAAGGTGCTCTCCCCTACATTTCCCTACAAGTGAGAAAGTACCTAGAAGGAAACATCAAACACACTGAATGTGTCATGCCACTGGATCAGGAGTAAAGAGAAAAGAAAATTCCACAAAATAAACAGAAATACAACACTTTTTTTGAAAGTTCTCTACCAGTAGCAGTGTATTAGCCCCCAAAACTGAAATGGCAGAGTTGCACTTCAGCATTCTCCCCACAGCTGTGGAGAAGCCAAATGGGATGCACAGACCTCTGTCCCTCAGCAGAGACAATGAAAGCTCTGCACTAAATCTTGAATAGGAGGTGCAGAGCCATCAGTGAAGTCACCAAACCACTGGACTTCAATAGTTTAATCCCTGTCTTCTCACCTGGACAGTCTGGCAGGAGAGAAAGTTTTGGAAATGACAGAAACGTTGGCAATGAACTCACTGGAGCTGCCAGAGGCACAGGGGGCTCTTTCCCGAAGCTAAGCAGCTCTCAGTGTAAGAATTCTGGTACTGCAATATGGTCTGAAAGATCAACTCAAATGAGGTTGTTTTACATGCACAGAAACCTGAACAAAGAAAAAACTGCCCAGGTGTCAGTTCTACAGAACAATCTGCAGCTTTAGCAGATCACGAGAAGAACACAAAAGTGTCATGTGCCATGAAAAGTTCTTATTCTGGGCAAACAGTGCAGCCTGTAAGAATCTTTCCACTCTATTCAGCCCCAGCAGCAACAGCTTCCAGTTTGTCATCGCTGCCCTTCCAAAAATTACATGAACCAATGGAAGAGTCCAAAGGAGAGTGATGAGAATGATTAGAGATTTAGAAAACATGATCCATGAGGGAAGATTGCAAGCAATCAGGTTGTTTAGTCGAGAGAAGATAAGGCAGAAGAGGCAGATAACAGTCCTAAAATATGTAAGAAGATGTTACAAAGGGATACTCTGATTTCCATTTTCCCATCAAGCACAAAAAAAACCCCAAACAAGCTTAAATTACACCAGTGAGTCAGGAAAAAGTGATTTGAGGAAAAGCTAAAGCAGCACTGACACAGACCCCACAGGCTGAGGCACCTCCCCAGACATTCTGGAGAACAAACATTTGTCTGCAGCAAATGAAGACACATCGATGCTGCCTCCAGGTCAACTGATGGACAGCACGGCCTCGCATTCCCTTCTGGGCTATTGTTCCATGACCGGATTGCAATGCAAGTGCTATTTTTAGATGTGTTACAGTGAATGTATAGCGACATCCAAACAAGTCTTCTGCAAGACGACAGAATTACAAGGAGATGCCAAAAGGCCGTGCTGAAGAGCACCTTTGACAGCCCACAACACCGCCATGCAATTTTTAAGCGCCTCAGTGATGCAACTTTCAATTTGATCACGTTCCCCTCTGTCCCGTCACGAGAGGGGAGGCGAGGGACGGGGAAGGGCGGGCGATGGCCGGCACCGTGCCTCAGTTTCCCAGCAGTCGGGGGCCTTCCACCCCGCGAGGCCACACAGGTGGGGAGCCATCACGGCGGCCTTCCCGTGCCACGGGGGGGGGAGGGAGGGGTGCGTGGGTGGTCCCCGCTCACCTGCGGAGCAGCAGAGCACGGCGGGGGCGGCCCCGGCGCTGCGCAAGCCGAGCAGGGCGGGGGCGAAGAACATGGCCTCGTCATCGGGGTGCGCCGTCACCAGCAGCGCGCGCCCGCCCCGCGCGCACCCGCGGGACCCCGCGCGGCCCCGGCGCAGGCGGCGCGCGCCCCCGAGCAGCAGCAGCAGCAGCAGCAGCAGCAGCAGCAGCAGCGGCAGCAGCGCGGGCGCCACCGGCATCCCCAGGCACCACGGGCCCGCTGCCATGGCGACCGCCCCGCGCCGCCGCACCGCCAGGAAACGCCAGCCTCGGCACGAAGGTTCCGCCGAACAAAAGGGTCCCACCCCCTTCCCCTCACGGCACTCTCGTCCCCGCCTCGGGGCGGGGCCGCTTGGCCGCTGCCGCGGAAACGGGGCCCAGCCTGTGCCTCTCCCGGAGAGACGGGGCCAGGCAGTGCCACTCTGGGGCTCCCGGGAAACGAGTCCTGCTTCTGCCGCTCCAGGGCTTCGCGGGAAATGTCTCCAGCTACTGCTGCCCCAGGGCCGCCCGTGAGGAGCAGGACCCTGCCCTGGCCAGGCCTGGGGCACTCAGCCGAGAGCCGGGCCCGAGGGTGTGCACTGAACACGGGCTGTGCCCCTGGGCGAAAGCCGTATTTTCCTGACTGCCGGTACCTCAATAGCGATTAATAGTGAAAAAAGTCGAGCTTTTCAGAGTGTGGTACCTTTTATCCTTGCTGTGTTGCTCTGACGTGGGTTAAGGGAAAGCTCAAAAGGAGGGCAGGAGGAGTTTATCTTCAGACACGTTCTGCGGACTGTCCTGAGTGTGGCCGCAAATGGGAAGAACCTTTGGATATGGTTTAGAAGTGAAGCCAACCATTGCAGAAAGCTGTAGAGCAGAAGGACACAGGAAACATTAAAATAAAGGTGAAACAGTCAATCAGATGCACCATGGCTTGGATGCTTTGCTTTTCCAAACAGGCATATGGAAGACAAGTGTGCAGAGCAATGGTGGGGTGCGGGAGCTGGGTGGGTTAAAGCATAAAAGGTGAATACAGTTTAGAAGAGTTCTGAGGAGCAGCTCAGACCTCACTAGGTGTATGCCTACCTAGTCTTCCCCGGTTCTTAATTGGTCACCTTTAACTTCCAAGCGTGAGTCGTTGGCTTGTGTTGGGATTATAGACTGTGAACATCAGCCTGGAGATGTGCCATGTCACCGTAGCGTGGCACTTTTAACCGCTGTAATAACACAGCCCTTGGTACAACACGTGTTTTCTGGGTGATCCCGTTTGCCACAGGGTGAGCCCCAGCTTTTTTAGTCTGAACCAGTAATTGTGTGGGCACCCATCCTGCAAATGTGGGCACGACTTCTCCATTTAATGGAAATTGTGACAATGAGGTAATCTAATTTTGCCTAATGCTATATCATTCCCATAGTAAACCTGATTAATTTGTGTTTTTAGCACATCCTGAGTTACACATTTGCACGTACGACACCGTGCAGATTTGAAACTCCTAATGAATGCAGGGAACGAGTTACACGCTCCTCATTCCGGAAGAGGCATGAACAGACAATTAACGAGATTTAAACCTCTCTCACATTTTCGGAAGTCATTCGTCGCCGGGGCACGGGCCCGATCTCAGGGACAGCGCGGGAAGCACCGCGGGCGGGGCGGGAAGAGCCCTGCGGGACCGAACGGGCTCCGGGCGATGTTCCCGTGAGGGGCTGCTGAAGCCGCGTTCATTGGCACGGCCGCGGCCCGAGCCTTTTAAGGGTTATTATCAATTTACATCATTCCAGCGGAGGCCAGCGGGCTGCTGCGGCTCCCTGGCGCTCCCAGCCCGCGCAGAGCCCCGGGAACCCCCCACGGGCCCAGCCCCGTTCGCCTCATGGCGGCCGCGCACCCCCCCGGCTCTCAGCGGGAGGGGAAAAGAGCCCCTCCCCGCCGCACCGGCCAGCGGTCCTGGAAGGTGCATAGCACTCTGCCCTCCCGCCACCGCACTTTCCGCTGATTTCTTTTGGTCTGTTACTGTCGGTGCATCACTCTACACCGGTACAGCCTGAAGAAGGGGAGAGCCACCGTGGCGGATGAAAGATACCGGGGTGCGACGCCGAGGCTTGTTCAGTATCTGGCAGGACCTGGGAGGAGGGGGCGGAGCGCGCGGGGCCGGGGGAGGGGAG
>NC_031787.1:6263269-6322177 GCF_001522545.3 Parus major | reverse complement strand
GGGGGTGCCCCGTGCCCGCAGGGCTCTCCCCCCATTGACGCTGAGGGTGCGCGGGGGGATGGCTGGGCACGGAGGGGTGGCCCTCGCTGGGAAGTTTTTGCAGAAATCCCGGAGCATCTCTGTGCTGGGTGTTCATCCTTGCGCTGTGGGCAGGAGAAGTACAAGTTTAAAAAAAAAAAAAATATTAAGAAAGGGTTAGTTTTTCAAAATCGTCCCCTTGGAGGGTCGGCCAGGAGCGCGGTAGTTGCTGAGGGTGTGCTGCGGCCACAGCTCCGTGTCGCGGGAGCATCGCGGCCGCTCTCAGTGCCGGCGAGTTGTTGCTGATGCTGACGCTGAATTATTCATATGGGACCTGTAAACATTCCCGGCTTCTGTCATCTCTGGGCTGCTGCAAGGCACGGTGGAAGTGGCTTTTGCTAGAATTATTCTGACTTGATGGTAAAGAACTTCGTGCTTGCTGATTTTTCTGTACTTAGAAAAACTGTGGGTATCAAGTTGGTTGCAGTTAGGAAAGATTCCTGTCAGTGTTAGACACTTTCTTACTCAAGTAAGCAAGTAGATATTGTGAACAATGTGTTGTCCAAAACCTGCTTGTTCATGTTTCACGAATATGGTCTTAAAAAGTCTGTTACCTTTTCATGATTGTAGATATTGGTGTAAATGGTGGTGTAACCTAGGACGACTTATTACAGTGGGGATGTCTAATCTTGAACACTCAATTCTTGTGGTTCCTTTCTCTTCTTTTATTAATTTTTAGTACAGCACACTATAGTTATGAACTGTTTGAGCTCAGATAGGGATTTTTATCCTAAGCAGGATCCTTTGAGTGGTAAAAACTAGTGAAATTATAACAAAAACTGGTGGTGGTAAGTGGGATGGCACAATGCAAGTGCCTGAAGAAGTGGACACAATTATGTCACTGCACACGAGGACCGTGCAGCTTCTGTTGCAGTTTTGCACTGGAATTTTATTCCACAGAATGTTGTTATTCCTGATTAACTAAACAACCTTGACATTTGGAAAGGAAGTCTGGAATATTTGAAGTGGATTTCTAGTTAGCTGAAATGTGTTGGGGTATGAAAGACCGTCGTGTTTAGCCCAGGGATTCAAAAGTTCAGGGGAAAGAAGCCAGCTGCAGTGACCCTTTTTTGCGAAAGCATGGTTAATTTTTCCTTTACGTCGCTTTTCTTTGTGATATGGAATGGGCTGCTGAGGAAAGAGTGTTCTTTTGTGATTTATGTGCAGGGTAATTTGTCTGTTTGAAATATGCTGTTCAATGTTGGTCACTAAAATGCCTAAACTTGTTGCTGAAATGTGGGAAAGAGCAGCATTTTGGAATCTTCCTTCTAAGAGTTACTATGTGAGTTTTTTAATGTGTGGAGAGGATGTTACAAGTGTTTGCTTCCACAAGTGTTGCTTCTCTCTAGCTAGTTAATCATTGCACACATCAATTAAAAGTAACTCTCCAGACTGAAATTACATGCATAGAATCAGAATATATTCATTTTGCTAGATTTTGCTGCTGCTGTTTTGTTTTGAATATGCTTTGTCTCCTACAACCACTCATTTTAGTTGCTCTTTTTCCATTGACATGTTTTCCATTGTGATCTAAAAGGATTTACAAAACTCTCCCAAAAACTGTGGTAGAAGTAGGGTCAGACCCTAAAGCTCCTTTCCAATTCCCCCCTCAAGTCCCTTTCCACAGGCCTTGTGCCCCTCTGACTGCATCTACTGAGTTATTTCATTTCTCAGCTGCAGCATGAATGAGAGATGCTCGCAGGCAAGGGAAGCTTCCTCTGCTTCATCTGCTGTTAAATGCATGAAGGCAACTGAAAGGAATCTCTAGTAGAGAACAATATTATAAATAAGAAATTTATACTCTTTCAAAGCTCTCTGCAGAAGTTGTGGTGAAATATTTTATTCCTCTATATGGCCTTTTGCCTACGAAATTATTTTGATGGAGGTTTTCTTGCCCGATTGAAAATACTATTTAGAGTTCTGGTGTGTGTAGTGACTTACACTGAAGATTTTAATAATTGTTGAAGCTGGAAGGGTTCATTCATTGTACAGGTGCAGTGCAGCACAGAACAATCTCAAGAACAGACCTGTAACCAGACAGTGGTTTCATAATGCAAACAAACGTTTCCTGGATGCCAGGCTTGAACTCTTCAAGTCATTTATGTTCTTTAGTCAAATCTGAATCAGTGTTTCAATCTTGAACTATTAACTACACATGGTACCTTCTCTCCCTACTGTACCTGGTCCAGATAAAAATTCTGACCTATGCAGGACTGCTGTCTGTAAATACTTAATTTGTGATACTTCTAAAGTATGCAAATAGCCAGGACAGTGCTGAAGGTATCTTCCATTTCAGTGTCTCTCCTCTTCAGTGATTCTCCCTCTAGTAATGAACTTCTGTGAGGTTCCTTTCTCTTCCATGCTCTTTCAGTGCTCTCCTACCATCTTTTAAATCACAGCCTGGGCCTGCTGGGGCTCTGCTCAGTGAGTTGTGTGAGACAGAGGGCTCAGTCTTACCTCAGAGCTGTGTTTCTTCCCAGTATCCTAAGAGATATTCCCATGTCCTTGCCCAGCTCCACATCTAAACCACTCATTATGTTGGCCCTCTCAGGCTGATTTGATAGACCTTCCTTTTTTCTTCAGACTCGAGGAAGATGTTGGTCTATGTGGCTTTAAAGTCAGCAATTTCACCTGCTTAGGATTGCAAAGGTTATTGCAAAATTTAGGATATTCTCTTGGTACAAATATGCATCAGCCATCTCTGAAAAATCCTATTCATAACTTTCAGCAGTAAAAAATGTAGAAATTAATGTTTTATGCAGACAGATTATCTGGACAAACTGTTGTCCAGGACTTAAAAATTCTGATCATGTTGAGTGACTGCTCCTGGGTAAAACTGAAAATGAAAATACAGTCACAAAGGTCTTGAGGAAAAGGACACCTGTAAATGAAAGGGGATGATGTTAAATGTAAAATATGCTTTATTAGCCAGCATTTCCTGGCTGTGAGGCACAGAGCTCCACGTGAAACCTCTGCTGGGCTTCCTGGGCTGCCTGGAAGAGCAAATGCTCTCCTGGAGGGATTAAAATGCATTCACGTTTCAGGGAACACGTCTAACAAATGTGAATATAAATCAGCCGCAAAACCAACTGATTCCTGTCCTGTTTGTCAGTGTTACAGACTTAACACAGAAGTTCAAGACAAGTTCAAGTGCTGTTCAGCAAACGAGGCAGGTATATGATTTCAGATCAACTACACTCTTCACCTCATTAGTAGTATTTTGAGGCAAAAAAGATGAATTACTGTAAGTTAAAAAAATTGTATATACCCTACAGAGTTTGGTCTCATCAGGTTCATATTTTTCAACCCTTGTTCTGTTTTAATTCTATCTGAAATGCTGGGTTTGCAAAGTGGGAATTCTTCCATATAATCATTGTAACTTAGTGGTTCAGCTGTCTTGGAATGTTATATCCAGAACCTGTCATAATAAATGTCACTTACCTGTTCCATTGTAGCCATTATTTGTATAGGTGCTGGTGTTTCTCTGAGGTCTCTAAGATCAGGCTTAAACATATCTAGAACCTTGAAGTTCTGGGTTGGTTTTGTGTTTTGTTACTCCAGATTCAAAGGATTATTTATACCATAGTAGTTCCAAGATCTCTTCCATTCCCTGCCTTTTTCTATGACTTGGAGGCTGTTGTGCAAGTCCCAATTGGAGTAATGTCTTTATATATTGTTGCATTTCCTTTGAAATAGAGTATCTTAAATGTAATAAAAATTGTCATAGCAATAAACTTTGTTTCCAGAAGGCCCCGGTGCATTTCCTGTGGAGTATCAGAATGGACCAAGTCACTGCTCTTAGATACAGTTAAAAAAAAATGTTATTTTAGCCTTTCTGTAGTTTTTAGTTAAAATCTAGACTTGATTTTATCTGAACCCAGTCAGCTGAGGGGAATTATGAGGTTGATACTTGGTTTGCCCTCACCCTTTTGTTACAAGTGTTTTTTCTTACAATCCATCATAGTTTGTGGATTTAATCAGTATGGGTTAATCAATTTCTATTTCCTTTTCCAAACCAAAGCTGTTTTTAAAAGCTGTCACTACTGATCCACTTTTGATAATCAATGAACTACAAGAAGATCCTGGAAACTTGCAGGTGGATTAACAATGAAGGAATAAATTCATGTGCAGGAGCTGTTCTTGAACTGTCTACACTTTCAGTCCAAAAAAGGAGAAGAAAATTTGGTTTTTTGAGAGAATATTTTGTGCATAGTGTGTGATGCATATGAAGTTTGGGGTATGGCTATTTCTAAGTCATAGACGAAATGTGAAGAAAGAGGAGAATTTGAGCAAACCTCAGTGAGTTGTTGGACACTTGTGAGTGAGGATGAGTTACTGAGGAAGGTTTTTTGCAGTTCTTATCACTGTGGTTTGTGTAGCAACTCTTGAGTCTCTTGCCTGCTGCACTGGAGGATGCCTGGGCTGGTTTCTGTTTCACATTGCAATTTTCAGAGCGAAGTCTGAATGCTCCAGCTGGTGTTTCAGAACCACTGGAATTACCCCTGTGGCAGGGATAGGGTCCTTCAGAAGGGGTGAGGGAGATGTCTGGGATTTGGGAACTGCTGGAGTCACCTCAGAAAAAAGCTGTCTCCTCTTGAGAATGTGAGTCCTTCCCTGTGCAGTGTTTGCGCTCTGTAGGCTTTGCTTTGGACATTCAGTTCTGGAGATTTGGGTTCTTTGGCTCCTGAAATTTTTCGTGGTGTGCATTTACTGTGTGCTATTTGCCATATTGGGACACACAGGAATCTGGTGCTCCTTGGAAAATGTTTTTAGAAAAGAAGCTATCTTTGTTTCTATGACATACTTTTAAAGCAAGAAAACCCTGTAATGTTTGTACTCAGTTTTAAGTCATCACTCCATGGTATTTTTAGTCAAGGAAATGTCTACATCCTTAATTTTCATTTCTGAAGGGAGGACTTCCTCCTACCTCTTTTGGCTGTTTTTGGTATTATTGTGACCCTCCTTGGCAGAAGAGATCTGGATAAGCTCCATGGCAGGGTGTAAGAGCTGTTCCTCCCTTAAAATCCAGGAGGAGGTTTTCTCCCTCAGGGATTCTCTGTATCCCAGTTACATGCTGGAGATCTGAATTCCTATTGGAAGTGGATGTGCTCAGCATCCCTCTATTTTTATTTTATTTTTTGGTAGGCAGGTGGGTAATTGATTAGAAACTATCAAAGATGTTAATGTGATCTTAGTTAGATGTTCATGTAATCTTTTTATTACCCTCCTATAATGCAGCAAAGTTGTGTATGGCCTGGGTCCTGAAATCATGTATTAGCAACTTTTCTTTAAGATTGTAAATTACAGGAGGGATTAAAATAGAATTTCCAGAAGAGTATCTTGTCAGCTGAATTTGATCAACCCCATTTTGGTAAAGCAGAAATTCTATTTGTATTTGTGTCAGGAGAGAGAGAGAAAGAAACTGTTATTTCAAGATAAAGCAATAATGATAATGATAAAATTGATAATGATATAAATGATAAATCACAACAATGTGATCCTGAGATTTGGCAAGAGTTTGGATGTAAATTACATGTGTAAGAACGCAACCAATTTTCACCTTTGGAATGGCAAGAAAAATTGCTTTGAATGACTCTTTAATACTTATTTAATATTTAGTGTTCCAAAAACTATTACTTGAAGTACTTTAAGCAGATGGTAACCTGTGAATGGGGAATCTTCTCCTATTAAAATATGGAATATAAAAACAAAATTTAATTTTTTGGCTCCCTTGATGGAGGCGGAGAAGTCTTCCCAGCACAGAGTCAATGTGACATATTGAATTGACAGCTGTAATGCTCCTTAACTTGTGTCACGTCTGTAACTGGCCAAAATAAACTTTACCATGTGTCATGGAGAATATGTGAGGAACTGTGGAGCCTGAGTTACTGCTTTGGATGCTCAGAAATAAAATTATATTGTACATTAATGGAAACATCAGGGCTGAAAAGGTTTGAATTTAGATGTTTGGGCTGTTCTTAGCATCTATTTTTCAAATACTCCTGTAGCTTGATTTATATGATGTTAATAATTAATGGAGAAAATGTTGTTCAGTGTTGTTAGTAAAACACAGCCTCACAGATGTAACTTTTTTACCATGATTCTAGCAGGGATAGAAGTAGTGATTTTACCATCAATAACTTTGTGAGTAGAGGGAGTGCAACTGTGTGAGATTAAATTTCTTGGGAATTTATAGTGTATTTGGGAATTTATGGTTCTGTCTGTCACAGAAAAAGAAAAGGCATTTGCACATGTTCAATTGTCATGGAAAATTCAGTAGTGAGTTGTTCTCAACTTGGAGAAAATACATTCATTGTTTCTGTTCATTCCAATAACATATGTCCTGGTGCTTTGACTACAAATTTTTGACTATTCTGCAGCATAAAACAGAGTGAAAAAAAGATTAGAGGAAGTGTGGAAGAGGCCCTGAGCTTTGAGGATGATGCCTGTGTTCTGCAGAAATGGGAAGCACAGTACCCTGGGGCATATTTAAATGACCATTACTCAAGTTGTCTTTAATTTTAGTTGATCATTGGACAATTTTTTTGCTTGTAGCATGCAAAGAATTTTTCATCTTTTGGAGGGTATGCCCATCAGATTTTGATATTTTGCAATACATCTGTAAGCTTGGCCATTGTACCTGGAATACAGGTCCTTCAGCTTTAAAGCACAGAATTATCTTAAATCTGCTCAGGCATCAACCTTCTGATAGGACAGTCCTGAAAAACAGAAGCTGTAGCTTCCATCCCATCCCACCCCACTTTGCAGGATTTTGTAGTCAGTCTTCAGGGTTGACAGATCAGTTTGAACCTGAACTTCTTTTCTTTGTCACTGAATTTTGCCATGTGAGTAAGTGTCATTTGACTTTGCTGGCAAGTGGACTCTGAGGAGTGACTGAAGGACTGACGGGTGCTCTGGAAGTGTTTGGTGCTTTTTTGGGGAGGATTTTCTAAACTGTTAAGTCAGTGTGATCTTGCAGCCCTACTGGTAACATTCTGAGCACGGAGATTTCAGATGGGAGATGGTACTCAGCCTTGTACTATTTCCAGTAATTCAAATAAATAACTTTTTATATAGAATTAAACCCTTTAAGCTATTTTTAGCAATCTCTCTTGAATCATATAGTCATATAGTAATATAATATGGGGATATTAATGTTTTCTGGTATATGGCATATTCCCAGGATGCAAAGTTGATGTTTTTGTTTGAGTGTTTGAACGGGTTAATGATTACCTCATTAAACAAAATACTGCTGGGAAGATTTGTTTTGCAAAGCTAGCAATACACTGAAGGGTTTTGCTTATGTGACTCTTGATTTGTAATTTTGATTTGTTTTATATGACTTGAAGGGTTATGTTTGAAGGGTCTGTAACTCATGAAGTCTGGTCAGTATGGTTTAATAGGCTGGTCCATAAATACCAATAAATACCTCCATAAATACAAAACCCTGATTTTGTTTTTTTCCATGAGGTAGTTTCATTACCTTTTTATGAAGTGAAATCACGGAAATAATTATTCACAAGTATTGTTATCATACCTTGGATAAGGCCTTTCGAACCAGCTGTTGAAACACTCCCTTCACTCTTCATTTTCTCGCCAGAGTAAACTTAGAATAAATATCCTTGAATTAATTTTGTGATTCATTGTAGATCCCCTGTGCAAGGCAGAGCCTCCTTTGCTCTGCCATGGGTTCATTACATCAGAGCTCAATTTACAAAAACTGCTGATTTAAAAACAAAATCCCCCAACTTGGGTTAGACTGTAATCTCATTCTTTGCACTCTTTATATCACACGTAGTTTGCTCAAAAACAAGATGAGGAAAATTCCCAAAAGGATGTGAAATTTAATTAGCAAATGTTGGTTAAGCACCTCAAGATGGCACGAAAATTACTCTAAATGCAGAAATGTCAGCTTGTTTTGGATAGCTGAAGGAAAATTGAGTTTACCCATGAGACTGGTCTTTTATCCATGAAGGTAAGAGTTGGAGACAGGATATTCCAGCAAGTGGAGCAGGTGATGGCCCTGCCCTGGGACAGTTGCTCTCAGATGTGTCTGGCCACACAGTGAAGGGGCTTGGGGAACTGGCCTGCTAAAAATAGTCCCAGTTTTTAACCTGCTGTGTTTTTCCAAGAGAAGAACTGCTTCACTCAGGCAGTGCCTTCAAAGTGCTGCAATAATCGAGTCTTTTTTCTGATTCAGACTTTGACTATTTCCTGGGGAGTCTTTGATAGATTTTTTAACCTTTCTGTGACTCATTTTCCCACATGTCTGCTGAAGATAGTTTGTACTTCTGTTTCTGAAGCATTTTGAGTTCTGGAGATCAAGTTGGAATTACACCATGATTGTTGCCATTATAATATTCAGTTCCAAATTATTTCTAACTTATTTAAAATTCCCTGCATATGGTGAATGTAAGTGTGAACAGCAACTTTTAAGGGAATTCTGAATTGGATCTGTTCAGTAGTTTGAGCTGGCCAAAGACAGAAATATCATCATACCTTTAGAAATAAATATTGTTAAATCATTTCTTTGCCTGAGAAGCTCAAATTAACATAAGGCCAAGTATCTCTTCACAGTTCCTGAATCTATTACTCTTGTTGCTTTTCCTCCCCATGTATCTTCACTTAACTGCTTCTTTTTTAATTCTTTGCTCCTGTGTATCCTGTAATTTTTATTTTTTTTAATGTTATCTGTTTGATGCTGCTGGGTTTCCCCATCTGTTTTGCTATGGAGCATGGGCGCATCAGTGAAATGGGACATTATAACACAATATCTGGGTTCTGAACTGCAAAACAAGAAATATTTCTTTCTGCCCCTTCTAATTGTCAGTATTTGGTGAGAGAATTTGCCAGCCTGGTTGGCAGCTGTATGAGAGTATTCGTGACCTAACTTTATCTTTGTGAGACACGAGGCAGAATTCCAAAGTCTGTAACAACTCTTTTACAACGTTTATATATTTAACCTCTGAAATTTGCAGAATAATATGAAAAGGTACAAAAATACTTGTCTGAAAAATAGAATCTTGCTGTCATTGAGCAGGGTTGGAAGCTGATTTCTGGTGTTGTAATTTATCAGGAGTGCTGAAAACGAAGATGAGCCGCCTCTGTTCTGGCAGGGGAGAGGGAAGCAGTGCAAGGATCAGAGAGGCAGAGAGAGTTAATAAATAGTGAGGAACTTTCCAGGAGGATTCTGGTTGGCTTTGGGTAGAGCAAGAGGAGGTTTGTCATGACTAATGAAAGGATACAGCAGGGAGGAAAGCCCGGATGAGGATGAGGTTGTTTACAGTCTGCACACACAGTTACAGTTTTATGCAAAAGGATGGCTGTATTTAAACATAATCTGGATGTATGGAAATAGGAGAGGTTACAGCAGGAAGCTGGCACTGCCCTCACTGCCCAGGAACTGGATTGATGAAGAATAATCTGGGTCTGCTGCAAATGTGTGAGCAGATGCTGAAGAGAGAGAGGCAGATGCTTTTGGCTGACAGGTCATAAGGCTGCCTGCAGAGAAATAGAAATTGAAGTCTAGTACTTACATCCACAACTGCAGAATTAAGGTAGTAAGACAGGGAGAAATGAGAAGAATAACGGTGGTAATTCTACTGGCAAAAATTGGGAAAAAAATCCCTCCCTTCCCAGCAGAGAGGATAAACAAGCTCATGCTGCCTGGGAGATAAGGGGGTTTGCAGGGCACCTAGAGAGGTCAGATCAGGAGAATGTGTGCAGGCATGTGGATGTGTCTGTAACAGGAAAAAGAGGCTTAGAGGGAGGAAATATTGTACTTCGGTGTCATTTTACGTGTTTGTACTCCAGGGTTGATTTTATCTTGAAAGAAATGAGATCCCATGCAGGATCCTCATCCTTTAGTTCCCTCCCCGCCTTATAACTGTCAATACACGACCACGTGTTTTCCTCTACTGTTACCCCCTTATCTCTGCTGTTTTGCCAGTTCCCTCAGGGAGGAGGAACAATGGTCCCCCACCTCTGATAACTGAATGCTCCTTGTTGCCTTCCTCTGCTGGCAACTACCATTTATTCTCATTTTAAAAAAATTCACTATGAACATGATCACACTTGCAGTTTTCAATAGGAAAGTCATCAGACTAAATGTTGTCCTGTGTATTATGTAAAACTTGTTGTTATTGGCAGTTTAAGTTGACATTTTTGGAAGGATGCAGGATGCTCATTCTTGTACTCTGTGCCCTCTCTCTCATCTTTCCATGTCCAGTGCAGAATCTGGAGAGATGGTCAAGCCCTCTCACTGCAGTTGGTTGTGAAAGATTTAAGATGAGCACCAACCTAACACTGCATCCACTGAAGTTCTTGTGAATGGAGAAACAGCTTTTATAGCACCATAGAAAGTGAATGTGGCTTGAACTTTCAGCAGCTGGGTTAATGATCAACTTGTGGATTTGACTGAATATTGTGGGAATAAGGAGCAGATGTAACTTGAGAGAAACTAGGAAGGACCGTGAATCATGCAGTGGTTGGCCTATATTTGTGTGTGATTTCCAAGCGGTTGCTCTCCTGGTCCTCTCTGCATCCCCACATTCTTCAGATCCCTGCACATGAAGCTGCTGAGGGAGCACAGGTTGGGGCATCAACAATTCATCAAACTGAGATTTGTACTACTATAACCTTAAAGTGTTCGAGCATCTTTATACCATGGAGCCAGTTCATTTAATGATGAATGTACCCTAGCCTGTGACAGGAGGAGTTATCCCACCAGTAAACATTGGATTGAGCTGACAGCTACATGCCATAGCTTTCGTTCCTGTGAAAGTCCACATAAGAAAAGAAAAACAGAGGTTTTCTTTTGGCTGGGGCTGGGGTTTAGGGGTACTGTGGAATGCTCAGGGACAGCTCTCTGCTCTCACAATGTGTGCAGCTGAACCTGCTGATTTTGTGACACTGCCTTGATTAAATGGAAATCATATGACTCAGACCCAGTAGACCATCACACAGCAGGTAAAGCTGTACTCCAATGAATGCAGTGTGAATGATGAAGTGTAATAAATGTTAATGGTGAAACATTCTGTTACAGCTTGTCACTTGGATGTGAGTTATAGGTACTATAATAGATGTATAGCTACTATAAAGCACACTACTAGTGATCTGTAATATTGCTTTGAAAGAGAAACTGTTGCCTTTTTCTTTAATTTTTCATAGCTGAAAATCAGGTTTAAGACGTAAATATAAATTTGTCTCATTATTCTGGTAGTCCAGAACACGTAAAGCTTTGTTTGATGGAGAGTTAAGGAGGAAAAGTTCCCTGACCGGAACAGAAATTATAAAATACGTCAGATATACTTTGAGATCTGTTTGTATGGCTTGCTCTTTGCTGAGCTGGTTTTGTCTATTGACTGATAATGGAAAATGCAGTTCAGAGCTATAACTTTATAGGTGATGTCTGTGTGTGGTGCTGTGAATTAATGTGCTGTGAAATGTAGCCATTGAGGCAGAGATCAACAGTTTATTTGAAGGTCTGATATGTCTGCTGGGCTCTGGGCAACAGGTTGAGAATTTGCTCTTCATCTGATAGAATTTTGGATTTAATACACAAGCTCCCAGGATTACATCTTTTGAGCTATCAGAGAAAAATATTTTCTGTTAAAAATATATTTATGTACAACTTTTTTGCTTAGAGACATAATTTACCTGCTCAAAATACTGGTGGGGGAGCAAGGTTGAATCAGTTTATTTGGATCTTTATCAGCTGGAATTATACCCAGCCTCAGGCATGCTCAGACTTTGATAGGGAACTTGTCTGGATTTCTGCAGTATTTAAAATCCTTCCCAATCAGTTTGCAGTTCAGTGTTTGCTCTCCATCTGCAGCAGGAGGATGCAGTAGAGGCAAAGTAGTCATTGGTTGTCAACTAAGCAGGATTGTTTTAAGGCTTTGTAATATATTCAGTTTCTGGCATCCTGTAGCAGCCAAACTATGCAGGCATTTGAAGCAGAGCTGATTTTCTGCTTTATGAGTGCCTTTTTTACTGACTGCTTGAGTTAAGCTGCTGCTGGACGGTGATGGCATTCAGGGCATGACTAATGCACTGGGATTTAATGAACTGTAGGTGACACTGAGTGCAGCCCTAAGACTACCTGCATCTCAAAGTCAGCAACAGTTCATGGAGTCCAAAAACTCTGTAGATGAAACGAAAGTGAACTTCATGTTGTGCTAAAGAAATTTACTGTAAATGCAGAATCCAGCTATAGACTTACAACCTCTTTAAAATTTATTTTAAATGACCTACTTTTCTTGTCAAATTCTAACTCAACTGGTAACTGGTAAAAGGATGTATCCCGACAATATAATCCTCAAATCTTTGTGTAGACAATGCTGACACGTCTCATTTTGAGCACATTTAAGACCCGTTAACATGTTTCAGACTGGAGTAACCTATTAAATAAATACATCAGGAAAAAGCTTTTACTGTTAATGGTTGTTTTGCTTAGGTGACTATGGCTGTAATGTATTGTGAGTACATCTGGTACTTCACTGCTTATCAGCGATCTTTTTCCCTTTAGGCGGTTTCCTAGAAACATGATTGCTTGCTGGTCTTGATCTCACAGCTTTGTGGAGACTCCTTCCCTGATAATGTCAAGTTCAGGCTACCCTCCGAACCAAGGAGCTTTCAGCACGGAGCAGAGCCGGTACCCGCCCCACTCTGTGCAGTACACCTTCCCCAGCACCCGCCACCAGCAGGTAAGGGCACACCGATAGCCTGGGGTGGAGCCAGGCTGCGGATCCAGCGTTTGCCGTGCCAAAAAGGGATTATTTCTGTTTTTTCAACTAAGATAACACACAAGTCGTTCACATTTGAAAACACATCCATGTGCCCTGCTAGGGAGAGCTGCTGCCAGTCTGCTTAGTTAAATGCTTGTGGGGTGGCTTCTTCTGTTTTCCTTTGCCCTCTTGGCCCTTTATTAATATAAATGTCATGGTTTTATCATTGGTTTCCCATGGTTTGAATAAATTCAGTAGGGGTTGTGTTCCTAAATTCCTGTTGCAGTATTGGGCTAGAATATCTGTAAGTTAAATGTGGTACTTGTCAAACTTCTCTGCAAGGTGGAGAATGTGTAAAAACTTGTGTTACACTGATTTTTTTTCTTCTGAAGCACCTGTACCACTGTTGCCAGCTGAGCTCTGTTGGCCAGAAAGGGAGTAAAGGATTTCTAAGGATATCCAACTTGCTCATTTCTGCCAAGCTTTTATTCTGCCATCCTGTGCTCTGAGCTGTGAAGGATCACAGCACTGGTTACAACAGTTCAGGTTTCCCTCATTTTAATCACATTCTCCTCCTGCTTCAGATACTTTGGATGTTTTCTTCTACTTCTGTGTTAGGAAAAGGAAATTCAAAAACTGAATTTCAAAGGAAATTCAAAAACTGAAGCTCTTTGGCTTGCTCTGTGTTTATTTTTAGATAATTTATGAAAATTGAATCTCATGGGTAGTGATCTATTACATGTCTTGTAGAGCTTCTCTTTGGTTAGTGCCAGCTGCACATAATTTTTAAAAGCAAGTGATTGATCAGACAAAAATACAAATAAATAGTCTTCTACCTCACTTTGATTGGAAATTGTATGAATTGGAGGATGCATTCTGTGTGACTTGTAGTACTGATTAATAGTGTCTGATATAAAAATGTCTTGAGATGGTAACAAAAGAAATTGCCTCGAGGTTGCTCTCATTTTACCACTTTGCAGTTGGATATGCAAGACTGATTTTAAAGGATATTTTTTAAAGGCTATTCATCAGCTTGCTGCTGACTCATCTGTGTTTCGTTAGAAGTTGTTAATAAATTAGGTGGAATTCCTAGTACAAATATTTAGTCTCTTTCTTTAAAGTTTATTTGAATTTCAGAACTGACGTTTGCAAACATTTTTTTGAGCTGGAATAAGACTTTATCAATCTGGTCTTAGTCTGTATTTAATATCTTTGGAAATGATCATGGTCACTGCATGCTTTTGTTCCTATTAACACAAGAGGTGTTCCCCTCAGGAATTTGCTGTTCCCGACTATCGCTCGTCTCACCTGGAAGTCAGTCAGGCCACGCAGCTCCTGCAGCAGCAGCAGCAGCTCCGGCGCAGGCCCTCCCTGCTCTCCGAGTTCCACCCAGGCTCTGACAGGTGAGGAGGCTGAGCTGGAAGGGTGTGAGCACCAATCTCATGCATGCAGCTGCTCTGGGGACATGCTGGGTGGACAGCAGCAGTGAATCAGATGTTGGAGTTCACTTTCAGTTTGCCAATATGTTCCTTCCCAGTGAAACAGGTCGCACTGCATGGGGGTTGTTGAGGGATGAGCAATGCACACCATCATTGCTGTACTCTGGTAGTTTCAAGAAGGTTTTCAGATAATCTCAAGGATTCATTTGAGGAACACTGAATGTTCTCAGAACACCAGATTCAGAGATTGAAATCCCACTATAGATCAGAATAATATTAACTGGATTGGAGTAAGTTAGCAGGAACATGCTTTTGTTTAGGTGAGAGATAAAAATATGATTTACGCACTCAATTCTTTAGTGTGTTGGGCTGCTGGTGTACGGTCATAAGTGTTAGTGCCTGTAACAACCTCTTATTTTCTTGCACTCACTCCTTGTAAAAACCTTCTTTTGCATTGGACTCTTAGTGAATATATCTGCTAGGAGCAACTTTATATGCAGGATTACTGCTGGAGGTTTATTTTGGCTGTAACTGACTGATCTGGTTCTGAACAAATACCCATGATGAATGTTATGTAAATACTGGTCTGGCTTAAAATCTCATTAGGATATTCCCAGAAATAACTTGATGATAGTGAAATCTGGGGCTTCCATATTGCCTTCATCTTGTGTCAGCAAAATGTCAGTAAGGCTCTGTTTCAATGCTGAGAACCACAGCAGCA
This sequence comes from Parus major, assembly GCF_001522545.3. Classification (NCBI taxonomy): domain Eukaryota; kingdom Metazoa; phylum Chordata; class Aves; order Passeriformes; family Paridae; genus Parus; species Parus major. Next base: position 6,307,211 of record NC_031787.1, on the reverse strand, counting down.
TTCAGAGTTCTGAAAATTGAGTTTATAGCAGTAGTAAATCACATCCCCCCCAGACTGTAAATTTGTAAAAGTTTATTTGGTAGTTCTGGCAAACGGCAGGAAACTGCTGCTGTCATCTCTTCAGTGGCACTTCATAAGAAGATGTTGAAGCATATGAGGGTCTTTTATGGACATCCTGTGCAGTGCACTGGAAGTAGCAAGTGATAACTGTTGAGCATTTTCCTGAGAAGGAGGAGTCATTTAAATGACTCATGGATTGAATCAATGACTGCTTCTGTCACAGAGTAGCATTTCAGTAGAGATCAAGTTCCAAACGGACTCATGGCTCATCTCAAGTGTTCTGTGTATATTTAAAAATTATTTGCCTGCAAAAATTCAGTAATGGAGCTGTTGTGACCATCTTCAGTGGAATATAGTACTGTGTTTTTCTCATGGATTTTTGGTGTGCTTTTAATTTGAATCAGAACTTTGATTTGAACAATATCCTTGTAGCAGTGCTGAGTTTCTTTAAGGTTGTGTAATGATAGGAGTGCCTTTAATTTGTTCACCTTCTCTTTTCCAATGTATTTTAACTGTTGTATTTTTGAAGATCATACTTAAAAACATTTATCTGCTTTACTCTTTAGAAAGAGCTTCACCAAATAGCATCTCCTTTAAAATTAAAAGGTGTTGAAGATTTTTCATGTATCAAAAATGCATATTTTAATAGTTTATCTCTTCTGTATAGGCCTCAGGAAAGGAGAACTGGATATGAACAGCAGTTTCATCCAGGTCCATCTCAGACAGATCATGATTCACTGGAATCTAAGCGACCACGTCTTGAACAAGTGTCTGATTCCCATTTCCAGCGTGTTAGTGCAGCCACAGTCTTGCCTTTAGTGCATCCTTTGCAGGAAGGGTTGAGATCTGCAGATATTAAGAAGGTAAAGCCATTTGCTGTTACAGTGCTGAAGGTCTCATCTTCTGTGTTGCAATGAGCTAATCAGATTTTGTCTGTTAGGTAATTTTTTTTGTTTGTTTAGGTTCTTTATTTAATGCAAAAAATTTACTTTTACACGCTATCAGAAGCTGTGATCATGATTCAGTGTTGCTCTCTTACACAGTCTGACTCAAACAGAGTGAATAGACTGGAATTCTGTGTTGCCACTACTCTTAAGTCACTCAAACTTCAGTTGTAAAATGATTGTAGCACAATGTGTGAAATATTTCTGCTTTTCAACTGAAAGCTGCTGGCAAATGCATGCAAGTCCATTTTCTCCTGTAATTAACATTAGGACTGAATAGTCAAAGTACTTCCTTCCACCCCCTTTTCCCTTTTAAGCATTTGAAGTGAATCTGCTTATTTACATAACACTAATTATACTTGTCACTGTCTCATTTTGGCTAAATCTAGGACAATCTAGTTTGGGGTGGGTGTTTTCTATTTTAGGTATTGAATATTAGAGCTAAATTCAAGAGAGCTTCACATTTATAACCACAACTAACTCCAGATGTGCTTTATTAGGCTGGTCATGATTATTTTCAAGAATATCATCCTCAATGTTGGTGCAGTGTATTGATGATTGGCTCCCAAGTAACCCTTCCTATAAAAATAAAAGTTACTGTTTACATTTATGAAGATGTATCTTAAAAGGAAGGTGTTTGGGTCTTATTTTGCTTTCAAGGTAAATGTTGCAGTATGGTGTTTTTGGAAAAAAAAAAAATTTGAAATTACATTATCATAAAAGATTTACAGCATTATGAAAACTTTGACTGCTCAGCAGAGATATAGATAACTGCAAATTGTTAATTCCTGAGTATTTGGTTACTGAGCACTCATTCCCAAGTTATCACTGATTTCCCCTCTATCTCCCCTCCATCTCCTGTCCCCATGGAAGGACCCAGCTTTTGGAGGAAAGCATGAGGGACCATCTTCTCCAATTTCTGGTCAGCCTTGTGGGGAGGACCAAAATGCTTCACCTTCCAAGCTGTCAAAGGAAGAATTGATACAGAGCATGGACCGTGTAGATCGTGAAATTGCAAAAGTGGAACAGCAAATCCTGAAACTGAAGAAAAAGCAAGTAAGCACAGCAGACACTGCTCTTGTTTTCTGCCAGTGAAACAGATGTGGAAAAACCTAATTTGGTGATGGCAAATGTTTTGGTTACACGAATCAGATGAAGAAGTTGGAAAGGAAAGGTTATGTGTGCAATTTTATTTTAAATAAGTGGGACATCACACAGTTACAAACGTTTTTTGAAAGCAGGAGAAAGCCACATAGGAACAGCAGCAGTAGATGGGTTTATATTTGAAACTGCTGTGAAACAAGGGCACTGTGACTGTAATTTCAGCTTCAGAGCTGCCTGCTGGCTGAGGAGAGGATCATCTTTCTTCTTTCGTAGTCTGTGCAAGTGGAGAATCCCTTTCATGCATCTCCAAAACCAGAGCTTGTACAAATGTCCCTGGATCATCTGCTTTCCCAAGGGCAAGAGATCCTAACATCTGGAGCTAAGGTCAGCCTTGGAAGAAAGTGCAGTAGGAGGGGTGTGAATAAACACAGAGAGCAGAGAAATAAAGGAGGAAATATCACTTTTTTTTGTATGGCCCTGGCTATGCTTTCTATCAGAGAGCTGCACTTCAGCCACTGGAAGCAAAGGAAGTGTTTGCTGGCAGAAGTTGTTGCTTTCCCCGTAGCTGTTGTGGCCAAGTAAACCCACCCTTGGATCAAGGCATCTGTTAGTCATTGACAAAAACAAAGTCCTTGTTTCCTTTTCCTTTTCTGACTTTCAAAGATCCTGATAGAAAAAGTGCCAGCTTTTTTTAGTTGGTACTCTGGAATAAATGACATTTACATTGTAGGACTTGTTAACTTGTAGGTCCAGGATAACAAACAGACAACGCTCAGGAGCTGTGTGTTTTTATGGTCTGGAAGCATTTAATTATGTCTGAATTATAATGACCTGTAAAGTGACCTCCAGCAGAAAAAGAAGGATGTCACTGAGTACCTGTTTGTGTGTTAATGATGTTTATCTCTCTGTGCACTTTTCCACAAAATCAGCAAGTGCTGTGCAGCTCATCTATGAAGGGTTATTTGTTCACATTTGTCTGTGATTTGACTTAAAAAAACCACAGAGTTGATGTTGAAATAATTAAGCCCACATCTAAGGGCATTCTGCTAAAATTTTGGGGAATTCTTGCACAGCAATGTAGCACATTCTAGCCAGGACTGTAAGGCAGGATGGATCTCTGGTGCTGGAAGTTCTTTGCTGTATATTTGTGGCAGGCATGTGTGATGGATATTTAAAAAATGAAGATGTTGCTGAACCAGATTTATTTGATGTGAAAGTAAATCACAGCAGCGTAGGAGCTAGGAAAGGATTACTGGGTGGGTTGTTTTTTGGTTTTTGTTTTTTTCTTTTGGTATTTTTTTTTGCTTGTTTGGTATTGTAATGGTCTCGGAACTTTAATGCATGTGCAGTGGTTTATTTTTGCTGTGAAGTACCTTTAGAATGATGTTCTCTGTGGTGTGTTAGGACTTTTGTACCTTTTGAAACCATAACACAGCAGTAATGATGACACTTGAACATCTAGAGCACTGAAAGGCAGCTCTGTGGTTTATTTCCACTCAAAGACAGCTCTGATGTAACTGTTCTCCAAAGTTGATACTTTTGTTTAAAGTTAAATAGTGATAAATTTCAAAGTGACAGTGGCTTTAACTATCAAGTTAAAACAAGTCTGATTCAAGGCAGGTGAGTCTTGTAAACAGGTAATTGAGTTACGAGTAATACAAAAAATAGTCTTGTTATTGTCCCTGTGGGCATAAAAACCATTTCATTCATTCCTTGTCAGTGCAAAGCGAAATAAGAGGCAGTGCTGACTGATCTGCTGTGTATTTTATCTCTGGTGAACTAATTAGTGATGGGGGGAACATGGATGGCTGATTTTCTTTCTTTGGTCTCTTAGCAACAACTTGAAGAAGAAGCTGCTAAGCCTCCCGAGCCGGAGAGGCCAGTGTCCCCTCCTCCCGTGGAGCAGAAGCACCGCAGCATCGTCCAGATCATTTACGATGAGAATCGGGTGAGTGTCCTCTGCACCTCACCCAGGGGGCTCTCACTGCCTCTGTGCTGACATTCATTAGGTCTTCCATTTACTTCCTTGGGGCACATTTTTCTTTTTTACTGATTTGCCCACCCCTCTTTTATTATTCATTTGCTTCTTTAAATGAAAGACATTTTTATGACATTTTTATTCTCAATCACAGAAATCTTCCTTCTATCTTGTAAGCACTCTGAGTTGTGGGTCTCATCCTTAGAACCTTGTACTGAGATTGTTAAATTACAGATTTAATTTAACCCATATATATAACCCATATATATCCTTTTAGGTGTGTGATATTAAAAATGCCTCAAATTCATCTTGAATTCCCTGTTCCTCATATGAGCTGACAATCTTGGCTGAAGATTCTACTTTTAAATGAGCTGAAGAGAAAAAACTGCTTATATTGTAGGATTTTGTGGCTTCTTTATAAAATGTGACTTCTGGCACTTAAGATTTGGATAAATGAACAGATATGAAGTAGTAATATATTGATGAATTATGAGCTTGTGTTGTTTAAGTGGTGAGAAAAGTTCAGGAGCTCAGTAATATTGCCAACAGTAACAGCAAAAATGCTTCCTGCCTTTTTTTCCCATGGTAGTTTGAGATTAGGGAGTCAGATATCTGGGGGTTTTGAAAATATTGTGATCTTCTGTGAGAGTGGTATATGTTTGTTTAATTTGAATTTTATTCTGTAGTTTAGAGGAACAGCTAACTTTTATTACAATTGATTTTTATTTTTTTTTGAGGAGGTAAAAACCCCCAACAAAACAATGCTAGATTTTGTACAGTACAACTCCCAGGCATTCCATGCAAGGAGGGGTCAGAGTTATTTTGTGGTCTTCACACATTTTGTGTGTTTATGTACACGTGGATTCACACTCACAGATTTGGCAATTGGAGAATTTTAGTCTCTTAATTCCGTTTTTCAAACCTAATTACACTTTATTTCACTGGACACCTTTCTTCCTCTTTTTAATTATTTGCTGTATTATGAAATGCATGGTTTTTTTGAACTGCAGAGGTCAGTTTCTGCTTTTATGCTCTATCAGCTTCCAGACTTGGAGATCAGAGTCACTACTACACAATTCAAGTACAGGTTTCTTTATTTGCTGGGGCAACATTGCAGAAGTAGGTTAAGAAGGATCTCATGTGGTCAGGCAGGGGTTTAGCAGAGAACATAGAGTTCAGATCCACATTTGACATGAACTTCAGAGGATTTACTCAGACTATACCAAAAAAATCTTATTTGCAGAAAAAAGCAGAAGAAGCTCACAAGATTTTTGAAGGTCTTGGTCCAAAAGTTGAATTGGTAAGTTGTGGAATTCTGGTTTTTTTTCTTTTGCACTATTTTCTGTATTGCCAGTTGCTCTAATTCTGTTGTGCTGAACAGCTGTAGTTCTGTGATTATGTATAGAAGAAATGTGTGTCTAAGTGCACTGGTGAGTTGGGGCTTGAGCGAGTTCATTGGCCTTGTAAGTGTGATTTTTAAAATAGATTTTAATCTGTTTAAGAGAACAGTTTGAAGTATGAAGAAATTAAGTACTGTTATATACATAAGTAGTTACAATCTAATTTTAAGTAATGAAATCTGTGCTTTGTGCTGAATATCTTGTAGTCCCTTCAGCTCTGCTGCATCTCAGATTGAGTGCACTATTCTCAGAATACTAAAATATTGTTAAATGTGTTGCATGCACATTTAGAGCTCCATTGCAAAGTGCTAAATGTTCCTTTCTCATCCCAAATTGCAGCCACTTTACAACCAACCCTCAGACACCAAGGTCTACCATGAAAACATCAAAACGTGAGTGCTTTTATACCCTCTCATTGTCCCATTTAGGGGATCTGGACTTAAACATTCCCTCACATTTTTCATTGTTGTCATCTCCAGATAGGATGTGTGGGTTTTAATCATAATTAAAAGCTTCCAGTCCACGTAACTTTTTGTTTTCTTTGTTGTAAAACAGTTCTGCAAGATGTGCATTATAAGTGCTGAAGGCAGAAGGAAGCCCTGTCTTTCCATCTTCATTTAAAAGACAAAAATAAATAATAAAACTTAAGTTGGTTGTCCTTTAAAAAAGTCTCTTAAAAAAAGTAATTCTTGCTCCAACCCATCAAATAAATTCGTATAGCAGTTCCAAAGTACTCATTTCTTGAATAAAATACTGGAAAACTTAACTTTAGGGCTGAATTGCAAAGACTTTTCCCCCATAAAAGCATAATAGCTCAAACCAAATCTTTTCATTCTAGCATATTATCTCTCATGTGGTAAAGGAGAGCAACTGCCTTGAAATTGGAACTTTTTGTGTCTCAATTGCTTATTCCAGCCATCTTCAACAATTTCCTATCTGAAAAAAACCAGTATTAGCTGATTTAGGTATCTCGACTTCTTTGGGAATTTTCCCTACTTTTTACCCTGAAACTGTTGTTCATAATAAAGATCTGGCATCTAGAATTGAGATGGGTTTTGTTAAGCAGTTTTGAAGTGATTGATTCTTATGTAGTTCACTTTTTCCCCTAATTTTGTTTTCCAGAAACCAGGTGATGAGGAAAAAGCTAATCCTATTCTTTAAAAGAAGGAACCATGCAAGAAAACAACGGGTAAGGGTACAATGATTTTCTAAAAGGAGCATGTGGCTGGTTTTCTGTCTGGACCCTTGTCTTGCATTCCCAAATCCATTGATTAGACAAATAAGACCTTAAGCTAAAACAAGTGTGGGGTATTTCTGGAAGGCAGTAATGACAATTACCCAATACCTCTAGGATGTGTAAAGCAAAGAAATAGTGTAAATCAAAATCTACATTTTTGTATCCACTTCCTCACCTTCTCTGTGCTGGAAATTTGGTATAAGTTATCTTCAACATGGAAGGAACTGGAGCAGGAAAAATCCGTGCATTCCAGGAGCCTGCCCATGTGACAAGTACTGATCACTTGGTGTATCTTGCTTAGTTCAAGGTTTGCTTTTGGAATTTAACAGGAACAGAAAATCTGTCAACGTTATGATCAGCTGATGGAGGCATGGGAGAAGAAAGTAGACAGGATAGAAAATAATCCACGCAGGAAAGCCAAGGAGAGCAAAACACGGGAGTACTATGAGAAACAATTCCCAGAAATCCGGAAGCAGAGAGAACAGCAAGAAAGATTCCAAAGGTATTACTGGAGATCTGAAATATTCCTGCAAAATATCTCTTCAGTCTTAAGTTTTAAAATTATTTATAATAATTTTTTAGTTAATTTTAAGTTTTATATTCATCACTTTATTGCTTTAAAATGATGTTAGTGTGTCACAGAGTATACATTAAAATGTTCTTCCCTCTGTTCACTGTGTCTCCATGGCAGTGAGCTCAAGTTTCACTTCCCATCCTAAGGATCTCCATGACTTTATCTGTCCACTTTCACATATGTCCCCTTTGCTGTCCCTCCCCTCCAGCTGTGCCAGCAGTGCCAGCCTCATCCCTTGATGTCCTCTGAGGCTGCTATGGTGATGTCCACAGGGTTCCTTTCCCATGTTCCTTTTCCCATCTGCTGTCAAACCCCGTACTTGCCAACAGGAACACAGGAAAAGGGCCACTTAGCAAAGGCTGCTTAGGTTGTGGTGTCAGTGAGATGAGGAGAGTTAAGCTGTTCAAAAGGGGGTTTGTGGAGTTTTGAAGACAACTGGAGCCTCAGCTTCCTATGAGCCTGTTCATTTTGGGCACACACCCTAATTTACACTGGTATTTTTCTGTCACTGTCTGTTTTACTCCTGTGTTTCATGATCCCTGTATTCATTAGCCCCCACACTCAAAAACCATTTATCTTCTTAATTAGCAATTTGACTGATCTTTTGTTGTACTTGCCAGGTAATTTTCTTCCAGATGTTTTAGCATTTTAAAATATTCAAGGTGTGGCAATTAAGGCCCTATTATTTAATTTTAATCTATCAGACATTTGCTAGATGGAAACTACAAGGAATCTTAAAAGGAATGAACTCACTTCAGAGTTCACCTTGCAGTATTGTAGGTGGAGAGATAGGATTTAAATTAGAATTAGGTCAAGTTTGATTCAGTTGTGTTGAAATCTGTTTATCTGATGTTTGAAATCATTTCAATACACCTTGGAGAGTTCAAGCCCCATAAAGATTTAATCTCATCTCTTGTAACCATCTGTCTACATCATCTTTTTGTCATAAAACATGGGGAAAGCAGAGAGTTAGCAATACATTGTGAAGGCTGCAAGATTTTGTAGAATCAAGAAAAGAAGAGTAATAAAAGTAGTATATTATTATGATGTTCCTAAGGGTAAAGATCAAAAGCTGAAAAATTCTTCCAAATTACAGCTTTCCCCATCAATTTAAAAGTGGAAGATTTTATTTTCTTGTAAAAAATCTCAGTGCTGTATTAGTAACTTGATCATATTGATAAAAGTCAAATTTAGTGTGGTTTTCTTAAAAAAAAAAAAAAAGGCTCTTTCAAGGTGTATCAGTTGTACTAATTAAGGAGATAATTTCTGTGCCACTGATGAACATTTCTCATGCTCATCAGAAGCAAATTCATTTATCTGAATCACCTGCTTTGCAGTGGATTTGGTGGTAACACCATTTTTTGTGCCCTTTCTGCTGAGCTTTGCAAACTCACTGTAAAACCAAGCAGGACATGACAGAGTTTATGCTCTGACTCCCCTTAAGGAAGACAAATCAGTCCTAACTGATTTGAGAGACTGTTAACAGCATTATAAGTGATTTTGGAGGTTGTTGTGGTGTACAAAACCTGCAGATAGAGCTCATTTCCACTTTATCCTTTTTCCTTCTGTTTTCCCCTCCTTTCAGAGTTGGCCAAAGAGGGGCTGGCCTTTCAGCAACCATTGCTAGAAGTGAACATGAGATTTCAGAAATCATCGATGGACTCTCTGAGCAGGAGGTGAGGCTGGTGGCTGTACTTTGCTGTTGAAGCACAGCCAATAAATATCCTTCCACTGGCAGTGAAAGGTGTATTGTAGAGGGTTTGTTTCAATTATGAGAAAAAGTTCTTCTCTCTTTAAGAGAATCTCTGTGAAGTGTGGCTTGAAGCAGATCTTACAAACACTTTTCTTTCTAATTGTATCTGCCCTAGATTTTTTTTCATGTGGCTGTTCATTGCAGGCTTGCTGCAACCTAGTTTTTTAAAGCTGTATCAAACGTGTGAAAACTTTTCCTTTTCTCAAATCCTCCATCATTTTGCTTTTCCATCATTTTTGACACTGTTTCCTTTAGTTGCCCATAAATGTTCTTTGTGATAGTGACAACTTCTGCAAGAGTTGTGTACAAAAAAAAGTTCCAAGCTGACTGTGAATGTGGAGCTTTGAGAGCTGTGTAAACATCAGTAGCAGCATTTTGTATGTTCTTTACTTTGTCTTTTATTCTGCAGAATAATGAGAAGCAAATGCGCCAGCTCTCTGTCATCCCTCCCATGATGTTCGATGCAGAGCAGAGAAGGGTGAAGTTCATCAACATGAACGGGCTGATGGAGGATCCCATGAAAGTTTATAAAGACAGGCAGTTCATGAATGTCTGGACAGACCATGAGAAGGAGATTTTTAAGGAAAAGTAATGGCCTTTCTTATCTTTCCTTTTTATTGCATTGAAATGACAGTTAAAGGCCCAACCCTATAGAGCTAAATCAGGAATGCTGAGGCTTTTGTGCAATAATATTTGATAATGTTCTTAGTTGGCTGTAATAAATATTGCAAAAAGTTTTAGACTTCATTTCCATCTGAGTATGCTCACATACATTTAGTCCTTAATACAGTATTTTCTCAAAAGTACTTTTGTTCTGTGCTAAGATCAAAAGGAGATCCATATCTACATATGTGTAGATATGGAATTTCATTCTATCATTTTAAGTGCTCAGTTCTAAATTTGCACAGTCTGAAAACTGGGCTTTTTAGGCTAATTTCACTTGTGTAAATGAAGGGCTTACTGATGGAACAGATTGTTTGTAAGATTGTTTTGCGTGTTTGATCATGGATTATGTTGTTAAACTGAAATAATTTCTGATTTATAAAAGGTTTGTCCAACATCCCAAGAACTTTGGTCTAATTGCTTCCTACTTGGAACGAAAGGTAAGATGTTTTTTAATATAAATAAAGCTTAGGGTGGGTTCCCTAACTTTCCAATATCATAATAAATAGAAGCTGTTTTATTTTAGTATTTTTAATTTTTATATAATTTTTTTAAAAATTATTTTAAAATAAGAACTATTTAAAACTTCAATATTTTAAGTGTTTGGAAAAATTAAAAAATCAAATCTTCTCTTTTCATGAGGAGTAAACTCTACTTTTTCCTGCTTTTTCACTTTAGAATGTTCCCGACTGTGTATTATATTATTATTTGACCAAGAAAAATGAAAATTATAAAGCCCTTGTGCGAAGGAATTATGGCAAACGCAGAGGAAGAAACCAGGTACATTGAATTTATTCATCACTTGGGGATTGTTATTTTACTGCTTCATGATTACAACTATTTCATTATGTGAGATAGCATGGGGTAAATTATATAATAATTTAAATTAAATAATTATTTTTCCTTCATTGTATTGCTACCCTTTTAAAATTTAAGTGATCCTGACCTCAAGGGTGTTGTTGGTTGGTTTGGTTTTAATTCTCTGAAATATCTTCTTCCTTTGCACATTTCTTACTTGTTTTAATATGGCAATTCATTTTCTTTGAGGGCTCTGCCACAGACATTGAGGTTGAATCCATCATTAAATCCTATGTTGGAGCCAAGAGAAATTAGGTTAGCATATGACTTGCAGTGGAAAATGTATAATCAGTTCATAATGTCAGTGTTTGTCAAAAAGCAGAAATTAATAGTGATCTTTATTTGGTGGTCAGACTCAAAGTCCAACTGCAACTTTAGAGCCAGAAGAAGGAGACCAATTTAATGCATGTGAATTAAAAATCCTCCTGATTCAGGAAGTGTTCCTTTGGAAGTCTTTGGAGAGAAAAAGAACAGCATTTTATAAATGCATTTGCTAGGCTAGCAGGGTTAATGTGGGTATTGGAAAATAAAATAACCCTGAAACTTTGGGACTGCACAAATCTGCTCTGCAGACCAGTAAATGCAGTAAATATTGCACTGAGATACACAAATACTGAGTGTTTTCTAGGAGTCCCAGTAAATGTATATTTTTAATATGAAATTGTTGCAAACAGCTTCAACTGAGGAGTGGATCACGTTCAGTAGAAGCAGCCGTGGGGTTGTGCCTGTGTGGTGCTGTTATATTTAAACCTTTGGAATTACAGGCTGGTGTCCTACCAGAAGAGTCCTGTCATGGGAGAACACCTTCTCTGTACCCCAAAAATGATGAATTGCTTAGAATTATGTCATTGTCACTGTGCACAGGATTTCACAGAGCTTCTGCTCTGATGGGAGGAATTACTGGAAGTAACCTGTATTTTGACAGGACTTCTGTTAGAATTTTTAAGCCTAAAAATCCCTTTTAATAGGAAGGGTCATTGTTGGAGTAGTGATTGAGGAAGGATTGCAGTTAAAGTCTACATGTGTGGCAAATGAAAAGAAGATGGAAATAAACAGGATTGTCCAAATGGGACAATCACTGTGGACACTTAACAGGGGGAGTGCTGCCATTTGTAGTGGCTCAGTTTCTTGTGCCATTATAAAATGAGGTTGGTGTGATCATGGGAAGTGTCACATGTTGAGGGGTGCCTTTGCTGGGTGCTGTTCTAAGGGGTGAGGAGATACAACTGGCTCAGCTGTAGTGCAGTGGAACTGGAGATTTTGAGATATTTAGAAAGTCATTACTGTGTATTTAAATGCCTTTTCCATGTTGTTAAACTTCAGAATATTGGAAGTGTTAGAATTCAAAGTTTGGATGGACTTTTCTATCCATAAATAGTTGTTTTCCTTGGATAATGTATATAGAACAGAAAGATTTAATTCCAGCTTTAGACACTAGGGCATGAATTTGCTTGGTGAGCTCAGTTCAAGGTGCTCTGCCTGACTTTGTACTGCTCCTGTGAGTGCTGATTTATATGTAACTGAATACATCACTTGGAACACTGAAGGTTTGTTCAGCTCAGATTACTTGCTCTTGGAATTGTAGCAGAGTTGTACTCTGTAATTGCTGGTTGTTGATCCACTTTAAGTGCTACAGCAGATCTCTAAACTTTGGGCCACTGCTGGCCAAGCTTAATGTGTGCTCTGGGAAGGATGCGAGAAAGTGCCAGGTTTTTAGCTCTGGAGAGGGTTGAGCTGGACTTGCCAACTCAAGGAAATACTCTCAGCACTCTAAAAGGGAAATTCTGGAAGTTTAACTTCAGAAGTATTGCAGCTAGCATGTTAATAATAAAGAACTAATGGTGTCAAAAATCATATTTGTATTTATAAATTTATTAATGATTAATAAGCAGCATCTATAACAGCTAGTAAAAAAGAACTTGAGAGGGTTGAACTGCCTGGCTTGCCAGAACTTTTATCTTACAGTTGCAGAAAGCAGCTCACCCCCTTCCCCCTCCCGTGCTCTAGCTTTGTTTGAAGCTGATATTTTTCATATCTCTCAGTAGCAACTTGAAACTTTCTTGCTGATTGGCAAACACAAGTCATGTAAGATTTATGAGGTGCTCCAGGATGGGCTTAGGCTAATAACAGGTGCTTCAGTTTAAACTTTTAATAGTTCATATATTTTTGTAAATTAGAAGGCAAGCAAGTGGAATATTGCATGGAGGAGATATTAATCATGCTAAGGACGTTGAAGTCCTTCAGAGAATGCAGTGAGCACAGCTTGACTCAGGTTTCAGTGTGGGGGCTTCCACTTGAAAGAAGCTCAGTGCTGGATCAAAGATGTGAAGAGGTGCAAAGCTAATAAAATTCTGATGTGTGTTTGTCCTCAAATAAGTCTAGAAAGGGCTTTTTATAAAATGCTGCCTAAACTGTCCCAGAGTGTCACAGAGGCAACTGAACAAATGTGTCTTAAACCAAGGCTTATCAAGTGTAGAGCAAGTTTCTAACATAGAATTGAGAGAAAGTCATGGCTGTATGGTGCTTTAACTTCCCTATCCCTGGAAATGTTGAGGACAGGGCTTGGAGCAACCTGGTCTGGTGGGAAATGTCCCTGCCCACGGCAGGGGGTTTGGAATTGGATGATCTTTAAGGTCCCTTCAAATCCAAACCCTCCTGTGAGTCTGTGTTTACAGAGAATTCCTTAAATAACTAGTTGAAAGAAGTTTAAATGAAGTTTTAAATGAATTTGGTGGCCAGCAGTGGTCAGTGCTGGCTGTGTCCCTGCAGGGAGTGTGTCTGCAGCCCGTGGCCAGCAGCAGGTGGGAGGCCAGTGATGTGAGCAGACAGAAATTCGCTGCCTGTGTGTGACGGGATCACCTCTGGTGACTCCGGGGAGATTAGAAGGTGCTGTGTGAGAGGGGCAGCACTGCTGCAGGCAGCTTAAGTGGCAGAATGACACAATTTCCTGGAATAAACACGTTGCTGGGTCAGGCAGCCTCTGCTAAGGAGCTCTGGGATGTTGCTGCTGGGGTGGGTTTTGTCCTTTTGAGCCGTGCCCTGAGCTCAAGCCCATCCCCTTGTGTGGACAGTAAAAGTTTCAATCAGCAGATGAATGTGCAGGAACGTCGATGACCGTGGCTTCGACTCCTTTAAGGTTTGTGTTTATACATTGATTATGCAGCTTAAATAAAATTACTGGGTAACAGAGAACCAAGTGATAAGTTGGCCTGGTAAGAACAGGATTTTCAACAACTGTTTTCTAAATACATTAGATGTAAAATAATTTTTTATTTTTTTTTTTAATTAAATTTTAACTCCTTGTTTTCAGGGCAGTCTATCTAGAAAATAGAAAAAAATTATATTAGCATGTCTTTGACATCTTGTTTGAAGGAAGTCTTTGCATAATCAATAAGCAGCACCTTTATTGCTAATAATTTGCAGCAAGATGATAGTGGTTAGTGTTTAGAGTTTCTGCTCCAGTTCACATTATTAAAATGTCAAAACCAAGTCAGTTTGTGACTATTTCCAGCCTCAGTTTAGTTAGTGAAACAGTGACACCTGCTGCTGCTGCACTCATAGGGTGGTTGCTTCCTCTGTGAGAAAGGAAAGCCTATTTTGAGGATTTTTTCAGTAGAGTGTAAAATCCAAGTTCTAGAAGTGCTAGAACAGCAATCTTGTAATTACCTGTCCTTGTCTTGTTCTTTGTCCTTGTGTTTCCATGAATTGCCAGATGTACTCTGGGTATCTATTTGAGACAAGCACAGTGTTTACTGTGCTTTTAAAACTCCCATCTCAGTAGAGAAAAGAATTTTTGTTGTTTTTTTTAATAATTCTTTATGTAAAGTCACTGGAAATATAAGTCTAAAATTCCCAACCCATTTTTTTTTAAACAATTATATTTTTTAAATACTAGTGACAGTTTGAGAAAGCGACTTGGAGTTGCTGATACCTTTCATGCTACAAGACCTTCTGCTCCCCAGTTGTAAGATCATGTTTCACTATAAAATTCACAAAGTTAAAAATAAAATTTGAGAGGATCAGCACCCTCACTACATGGATCAGACCTCCCTAAGCACTTTTAAAACATAGCTGTTCATTTTTAGTGGGACACACAACAGCCAGTGTGTGATTGTACACAATCACCTCCATGCTCATGCTGCAGACACCTCCTGTACTTCCATGGAATTTATAAGATATAAAGCAGAGTTTTTCTGTTCTTTTGCTGACCACCCTGTAGTGCCTGTAACTTGAAACATTATCAAGTGGGAAATAAGGCAGCATCAGTTTTTGTGCTGCTCTGAGGGCAAGATGCTGCACCTTTGTGTGATCAAGTTATCTTCTAAATCCTATTTCATTTCAGCAGCAGATTGCTCGTCCTTCTCAAGAAGAAAAGGTAGAAGAAAAGGTAGAAGAGGAAAAATCAGACAAATCAGAAAAAAAAGAGGAGGAAAAGAAAGATGAGGAGGAGAAGGATGAGAAGGAGGAATCTAAGTAAGTGTGTATGTGCTGAAATGCATGAATTCACCCTAGGTTGCAGATTTTGGCACAGATCAGAACGGGATTTGCATTAGCCTGGTAATGAAATCTAGACTGAAAACTTCCTTGGTGTATGAAACAATTTTTTGAACATACAAATTTCTCTGTTTTGCTGAGCTAATCAGATCAGTGGAAAAAGTAATGGGATTATTATTTTGCACATGTAATAATTTCCATTTCTTATTGGTTTGGGCTTTTCTCATATGTTCTATCACATATGGAGTGTTCATATTTTCTTTGAAGCTGACAAAATTATTTACTGTCTGGCAACTGGAAGTTGTGGGCAATAAGTGAATTCTGTTTCACTAAAGGCATCTTTTGGGAGTTTAGTTTGTGGAGTTTGTGTATTTTTTGTCCCATGATATTCAGAAATATCAGCTCACAATGTCTGTCTGAATGTGATTGAATTATATTTTACCTGTTCCCAGAGAGAATACCAAAGAAAAGGACAAAACTGAAGTTGCACCAGAGGAAACAGAGGAAAGGGAGCAGGCAGCTCCTCGGGGCCGAAAAACTGCCAACAGCCAAGGTCGGCGTAAGGGCAGAATCACCAGATCAATGACAAATGAAGCTGCACAAGCAAATGCTGCTGCAGCTGCAGCTGCTGAAGAACCACCACCACCTCTGCCACCCCCACCAGAACCTTGTGAGTAGCATTTACAGCACTCCCAGGGATCCAGCTGGTCGTAGGCTCCTCACTGACATGGGGTTGTTTCCAGGCAATCAGTGCACTTCTGTTTTCCTGTTAAATATTCCAGCTTTATTCTTAGCCCTGCTTATAATTTTGTGACTTTGTGGAACTGTTAAACTTCACAAGTGCAACTTCATGAATAGTGCATGTGCAATCAGCTGACTTTTAGGGGAAAAAAGGCAGCTCAGCCTTTGTGTGATAACACCATGTCTGCCTGTGCAGGTTCATGGTGGGTCTGCAGTGGTCCAGGTGCTTGTGACACAGATTCACTTACAGCCTGCAGCTCACAGAGGATGCTCGTAAATAATTGGCCTGATATCTGAGTCCTTCAGGGAGTTTCATAAGCTGAAATAGATCTTGGCAAGTTGTTTTTTCTGCATTAGATGGCAAGAGGCTTTTTAAAAATAAAATGTTACTTTCTTGGCTGATATAGTTAAAGAAGATGACATATTCTCTGAGTGTATTTTGGAAAAGGCTGACCTAATTTGTGTTGATGCAGAAATACCAGAATATCTTGTGGCTGGTAAATAATTATCCAGGGTGGCAGGGCAGGTTGTGGTTTTTTTCTTGCAGTGCTCTGCTGTGGCAAAATTTGTTGTTCCTCATGCTTCAGCTGGGTAGTTACAGGCAGCTGCTATTCTAGAGCTTGTAATAACTCTTCTGTTACTCAGATGTTCTGCCTATAAAGAAGAGAGTAAGTGGGCACATCATCAGTTCTTGTATAACTGTAAACACCAGAGATTGTGAGAAACATTCTTGCTCCATTGATACAGTGGGGTTTTATAAGCAGTGGGTTTTTTTAAGTCTGAAGAAATAGTGGGTTTTGCTTTTGTTTCGTTTTATTTTTGAACCATTTATGCCAGGCTTTCTGAAAAATTCAAACCAGTTTTTCAATGGATCAGATACTTTATAGTGTCCTACTTTTGTGGTTTGTTATTGGAAGCTGGGTTGCAGGGTCTTTGTTAAATGCTATGTGTAATGGCAGATTTTATGGAAAGGAAATGGAGGCTGGTGCAGCTCAGTGCTGTTCAGAAATTTAAACAGGATGTTACAAAATCCAAAGGAGTGAATGAAAATGCACTGAATCATACTTAGTTTTCTGCTTGCTTTTACTTACTGGGGTTTTTTGTTTTCTTTTCTTTTTGTCCATTTATCTAGTTGGAGACTCAGTTAATGCAGGAACAGTAGATTTCTTGACACCCAATAAATAACCATTCCAACAGTGAGACAGCACTGAACTAGCTTAGAGCATATTGGATTGCTGCTTTTAGTAGCTGATGGTAATTACAGACATTTTAAATAAATTTTTACTGATAAGTACACCTAAGTTACTTACAAATCTTCCTTGACAGACAATTAATCCAAATTTTGTAGGTAGAATAGTTTTGAACAGTTTTTCTCTGCTGAGCTTTTGGTGGCTCCTTCTGTATCTTTGACTTGGTTTAATGGAGATTGACTGCTTCCCTCTGTGGAGAGAGCTTTCCCCAGTGACCTGAGCCATAATGTAAATAGATTTCTTGACTATGGGATGTATAATTGGTGCCATGACAATGAATCCTGGTCTTTTCTCTGCTCAGTGTCTTTGTTTCTCTTTCAGCTTCTACAGAGCCTGTGGAGACATCCCGCTGGACAGAAGAAGAAATGGAAGTTGCTAAGAAAGGTAAACCTTGTAAAGCCTTTGACTTCCTTCTGAATAGTTACATTTACAAAATTTCAAGGATTTACTGAATCACTGAATATATTTGCTGTGATTTATGCCAACATTGTGCTGATTTGAAAATTGCTGTTGGTTTTTTGTTTCAACAGACAAAATAATCATTTGAAACTTATGCTGACTCTTCATTTGGCTTACTTTGAACTGTTTGAACAGCAGTGATTCTCTGTCTTGCCTTCTCTTGTTCCATTTATTGAGGTTTGGATAGCTGAGTTATTGATCACAGTAAATATTGGTTCTTTTATGTCTGACCAGGTCTAGTGGAACACGGGCGAAACTGGGCAGCGATTGCCAAAATGGTTGGGACAAAAAGTGAAGCTCAGTGTAAGAACTTCTACTTCAACTACAAAAGGAGACACAACCTGGACAGTCTCCTCCAACAGCACAAACAGAAGGTGAGTGCTGTGGACATGGAATATTTTGCAGGGGAAGACTTGGATCTTTCTGAAGTCATCCATCACACTTCACTAAGCATGTTTTGCAATCTCCACTCATTTCCTTTCCTACTTGTTTTTGTGTTGTGACATAAATCTCCTAGAAGGGTGATCACTGACCTGTGACAGCAACCACTTCTTGCTTTAAAATGCCATAGAAGGTTTTGTACTAAGTAAAACATTTGAGCCTGAAGAGTTCTTCAGTGTTTTGAAAGCCAGGTTCCTCACCAGTGCATGAGTAACTGCAGACGTACAAAAGCTCCTTGAAACACAACAAGAACTGACCTTACCAAACAGAGCAGGAGATGTGGTAGACGTCCAGGAACTGAAAGTTTGGGGGCATTGAAAGTAGAATGCTGTATGTTGGAATCCTCTAAGCTGCAGTGCTATCCTGGTCTTTTCTCACTGAGGTGAAGAACATCAGTGTCTGATTGCTGCATCTGTTCTGTTGTCCCCCAAACATGCCGTGAGACCGTGGTTTGTTCCCAAACTTGTTTTCAGTCAGGAGCAGCAAAAGTTGGCCTGAAGTAGAAAGAGTGTCCCCTTGTGAATGACTGTGCTAAATAGAGATTATCTGTCCTTCATTTCAACCTTAGATTGGTAAATGAGAATGCAGTAAAAGGCAATAATTGTGAATTTTCTGTACATTGTTAATGCTGTGTCTTCCTCAGTCTTCGCGAAGGCCCCGAGAGGAGCGAGATGTGTCACAGTGTGAGAGTGTGGCTTCAACTGTGTCAGCTCAGGAGGATGAAGATATTGAAGCATCTAATGAAGAAGAGAATCCAGAAGACAGTGAAGGTAACTTTTCTGGGAAGGAAATCCGTGTGTGCACAGAAAGGAG
Organism: Parus major; assembly: GCF_001522545.3. Lineage (NCBI taxonomy): Eukaryota > Metazoa > Chordata > Aves > Passeriformes > Paridae > Parus > Parus major. Next base: position 6,288,442 of record NC_031787.1, on the reverse strand, counting down.
CCTATGTTTTGTGCTAATTATATGCTCAGAAAGCTGTGCTCCACTTCATTATGTTGTTGTTGTTCAAATGCTCTTTCAGATGGATTTTAGCAATTTGAATTCACTCGAGGGGGTGCAGCATTTTTAGAATTTAGCAGCCTAAAGATATTTGCTGCTTAGTATTTTGAGATGCTTTGATTATGCTGTCATCTGGAGTGTTGAAACAAGTTGAATCAAATAATGTAACCTTTGGTGGTTGGTAGTCTCAGTAAAGTTTCAGACAAGCAAATTCAAGTGGTGTTTTTTTTGTTGTGGGTTTTTTATATGTATTTGTTGGTTGTAACTGCTTATTTATAGACACTCAACATCAGTCAATCTTGGCTGGTCTTTTCTGGAGCAAAAGGTAATAGAATTCATAAACAGTGCATAAGAGAAGATGACTAAGTGTTGGGTTTTTAGTAGTTGGTATTTTTTAGTTTCAGTGTTTGTGTAATTCAGCTAATCGTCCATTTCTATAATAAGTCAAACTGAATTGTTTTGCAGCTGGGTTGGTTAAAATTGATGGATCCTTATTGCACCCAGTTTGCCAGATTTCATTTAATGAACCTTCATGGTGAAACATTTTTCCCCAGGTGCTGAAAATAGTTCTGATACAGAAAGTGCTCCATCTCCAACTCCAGCAGAACCTGCTAAACCGACTGAAGAAACTCCATCTGAGACTGCTGCTCCAAAAGTAACCACTGAGACCCCAGCAGAGCAGGAATCTGCCATTAAATCTGCAACCAGCACATCTCCCTCCTTACCAGCCCAAAGTGTATCAACAGCTGAAACTCAGAACCCTGAGCCACAGGTCAAGGAAGAAATAAACACTGAGGCTGAAGAGCCTATGGAGGTGGACAGTAGAAGCCATTCAGCTGAAGCTAAGCCTGTGATTACTCTTCCAGTTCATACCAAAGTAGAACCTGTAGAGACTGAAATGAGGCTGCCAGAGAATATTCAAGTGAAAATAGAGAGTGATACCAAAGAGAGAGAGATGGAGAAACCCAAGGAAAAGTCAGAACCAGAGGAAATGGACTACAGCCTGTCCCAGCAAGTTACTACAGCCAGACCAGAATCCCATTCAGATAATGACTCCAGTGCCACCTGCAGTGCTGATGAGGAAGTTGATGGAGAACCTGACAGACAGGGGTGAGTAGGGCTTTGAATGGACAGTCTTTGAAGCTGTTTCTCTTTTGGGAATGGCTGACACCACTGAGGGTGTTTGAAGTCTTTTCAGCGTTCTGTTGGTGCAGTTCCTGTGTCACCCCAGCATGGCACTGGAGCCAGTGTCAGTCATATATAATGTAACATATACACAGTGCCAGGGATAGATGTTTAAATGCCAAAAGTATCCAGTCATGGAATGCATGTGGGCTTTGGAAGAGTGCAGGTGATGGTGTTTCTGCACTCTCCTGCCTCTTCAAACATCTTTCCACAAATGTCTTAGCCCTCCATGTGAAGTCATTTTGTTGTAGACTACTGTTTCTTTTCTGTAGTCCTTCCTATCTACTGTGTTCTTCCAAAGCAGTCTCTATAAAGAAGGTTGCATTGATATAAGTACTGCATACAGAAATTTTTGATGTGGTTGATTCTGAGCTCATATTTTGGTGTTTTTGTGTATTATGAAAATATAGCAGCATCTGTTGCCTCTTCTACCATATATGCTGTGAGACAAAACACAACATGGTTTTGACTTTTCATTTCTTTGTCCAGTCTGATAAATGTGTTGATTCTTGAAGTCTGAATTTGAGTTGTGGCTGTATATTTTTTAAGATGTGTAATCTTCGTCCTTTTGGTGATATTTTTCCCTTCTGTCTCTTTTTCCAGTATCTTCAGCAGAGAGTCAAAGCCCTCACTGTTGAATCCCACTGGGTCAATTCTGGTATCATCCACGATAAAGCAAGGGCAGATGGACCTGCAGCAGCTTCACCACCGAGCAGCTGTCATCCCACCTATGGTATGGGGGGTTTTCAGTGCTGTTTGAAGGAGTGTTCTCCTTTTTAGGAAGCCCCCTGTTTAGGGGTCCTAGATTTAGGACCGTTAAATCTAGTCACAACATTAAGCAGGCAAAAAGTTGTTAAACAAATAAAGAAAAATATTATTTGCTTTATTATTGTACTTTTCAGGGGGGAAGTAGGTTAAGTACAACCAAGTATAAACCCAGTAGCTTAAAACCAGGTGTGGACCTTCTGAAACACCCAGTGGAGTGTTGAGCTCCACAGCTCCTCCAGGAAGTGCCTGTGAGGGTGTCCCTGACGTTGTCCCCTGACTGTCCCCAGGTTTCCTGCAGCCCCTGCTCTGTCCCTGTGGGCACCCCAGTGAGTGGTTATGCACTCTACCAGCGGCACATCAAGGCCATGCACGAGTCAGCCCTGCTGGAGGAGCAGCGGCAGCGCCAGGAGCAGCTGGACATGGAATATCGGAGCGCTGTGAGCCCCTGTGGCACCTCCAAGAGCCCCAGTGTGGAGTGGGAAGGTTGGTGTTCCCACATCTGTGCTGGGATAACCCTGTGCTTTGTGGCTGTGTGTTACTCTGCTGCCTCACTGGAGAGTGACAGTTTAGTGTGATAAGGAACTGATAATGAGCTGCTCCTTGCTGGAAGGAACCTGCTTGCTCTGCTGCACTTACTGTTGAAGAGCTGCCTTGTGGCCCCTTTATATAAAGGCAGAAAACTGGTTCCATTTGGGTCAAACCCAAAAATTAGTTGTTCCTACAGAGAAAGATGCAGCTTGCAGGTGTGAGGAACAGATGATTCTGTTCTAGGGGAGCCCTTCCAGACACTTAAGGTGTGCAGGTGGGAGTATGTACTCCATGCAGTAAAAGATTCATTTTAACTGTGCTCATACATGGACACTGAGCACTGAAATAGGGCACAAAAGTTTGGTGGAACACATTAATGCTTCTTTTTAATTGCACTGTTTGTACCTAATGGGTGTGTCTGGCATTGGAGTAGTCCGTTAAAACTGTGCTGTGAACTGGACCTTTTGACTCCAGTTTCTAACCCAGGGTTCTTCTCTTTCTGATAATATCTACCCTTCCAGGAAAACCAGTGGCATATATGCCTTATGCTGAGGTCAAGAGAATAGAACAGGAAGCACAAGTGCAAAATCCAGCCACAAGGTCAGCATCACCCTACAGGTTATCTCCAAGAGAAGTCAATAAAGCCTCTCCCCAGCCTGAGATGAATGCAGCTCGCTACAGTGTCCCTCCAGGTAAAGATTTGGAGGATCATATTATTCTCTAAACACTTTGTGAGCTGATAGAAGAAAGATATTTTCCTCTGTGTGTATGTGTGACTAGGTGCTCAGTGTTTTCCTAGCCCAGTGAGGCTGTACTGTGCTATTTCTGCTCACACTGCAGTGTCTAATGTACAATTTTTCCCCTCAAGTCCTCCAGCCAGCCCCTCACCAGGTGATAACCAATATTCCCGAAGGAGTTCGCCTTCCCACAACCAGACCCACCAGACCACCACCACCACTCATTCCATCCTCCAAAACCAGTGTGCCATCAGAAAAACCTTCCTTCATCATGGGAGGCTCAATCTCACAAGTAAGAGAATTCTTATTTGAAAATCTGTCTTTGAAAATCTTCCCCTTTTTCCAATCTTCAACTTCTTGTACTTGGTTATGAAGTCACAGCATTAACCCTTAAGACCTACCTGTACATGTCATTCTAAAAGTGCAGGAATTACAGGAGCTTTAGAAATGGAACATTTACTCACATTTAAGGGCATGGATATCCAGTTTAAGTGACCTGTATCTCCAGACTACCAGTGACACTCCACTGCTCTCTGCTTTGGGACATGGCAGTGGGGCACTGTAGCATTTCCAGATGGGATCATAGTAGTTTTAGCATTCTCCTTTAAAAAGAGATGTGAATCTTCATTCCAGAAACAAGAGTTAACCTCTATTTGTTGTTTCAGGGAACACCTGGCACTTACTTAACATCCCACAGTCAAGCTTCCTATGCCCAAGAAACTGCAAAGCCATCAGTGGGTTCTATATCTCTTGGGCTGCCAAGGCAGCAAGAGTCAGCCAAATCTGGTAAGGAAAGAAAAGCTGACATGTTTTATACAGTCTATTTAATGATCCCTAATTAAAGGAAATTTTAAAACCTCAATCTTTTTCTCTTTCTTCTCCTCAATAGCTTCCCTGCCCTATATCAAACAAGAAGAATTCTCACCCAGAAGCCAGAATTCCCAACCTGAGGGACTCCTGGTCAGGGCACAACATGAAAGTGTGGTGCGAGGTAAAGAAAGTCACACAGATTAAAAAACTCTTGTCAGAGCCTGAGAAAACCAAGAGAATTAACTGCTGAAGTGTTAAAGTATTCTATGATTATATAAGTATCATAGGATTTCATTTGCTCCCTGCTTTCCAAGGCATGTGTATTTGTAGCTGGCTCCTCCAGTCTGCATGGCTCACTTAAAAATATTTGTCACAAGCCATGCCAATGCTCACTCGAGCAAATCCATCAAAAGAAAATAAATTAACTGCCATGAGTTAATGCTGTAAAATACTATAGTCTGTAAAATGCTATGTTAAAAGAGGAAATAGTCTAAGTGCCTCAAATTCCTGCTGTTAAATTGAAATTTCCCCTGTATTTTAATGTAAACTAACAGTTCTCAATAGAATTTTTATTTCAAATGGAGTGGATTTTTTTTTATTCTCTTATTTATCAGGATGTCTTTAATTCAAATCAGGTACCACAACAATACAGGAGGGGAGCATAACAAGAGGAACTCCAACCAATAAAGTTTCAGTTGAGACCATTCCTTCTTTGAGAGGCTCCATAACTCAGGTATTTTACTTTTTACTGCTGGGAAGGCTGTAGCAAAACAGCATCTTCAGACTATTACTGTGAATGTATTTGCATGTCTGAAGAAGTAAATTATTATCACAGGGTGGGAACTGCCTTGAAAAAAGAACTTTCAATCCAATCAGATGTTCAAACACCACTGTTGCTGAAGTCAGCATTACCAAGATTTCATCTATATATATATATGAGCTTTCAAACCTTTTAAGTCATACCAGAGCCTTTGGTAAACCTAACTAAGGGCAACTTTCCTGAAAATTGCATCACACCTGAGTTCAAATATTCAAACCAAGTGTAACTAGTCTTGTGCAGATTCTATTTAAATACAAGAAAGGAAATTCAGGCCTTTTGTCTTATCATTTGTATATGCTGCTGTTTTGGTTGGTTTGGCATCCCTTTGTTACAAACAGCCATTGCCTCAATTCTGCTTTGAGATGAGAAGGGGAGGTTTTGTTGCTTTGGACAGAAATAAAACCTAATGGCACCATGTGATTTATGTTATCTTCCCCCCAAATGGTATTTATAGGTTAAATGTTCCAGGCTATGAAATACACTGCTAATATTGTTTAACAAGGTAGCAGAAATAACCTTACTCATATTTAGGTTAAGTGTCTACAATAGAGGCAGACATTTAAGCCATACTTGATAAATTAGTTGGTTTTATAGACCTAAAAAGTTTTTTGTTGTTGTTTTTTTGTTGTATTTTCCCTTCACTCCTCCCTATTCTGTAATGACTCAGAGCATGTGAATTTACTGATGTTTTGTGTTTGCACACAGGGTACCCCAGCTCTGTCCCAGTCCGGCATTGCCGCCGATGCGCTGCTGAAGGGAACCATCACCCGGCTGGCTACGGAGGACAGCAGCCCAGAGAAGTGCAGAGAGGAGGCCTCAGCCAAGGGCCATGTCATTTATGAAGGCAAAAGTGGGCATATTCTATCTTATGATGGTGAGTATTTGTATATTTTACCTGATCTAGTCAGGTTCTGCTTGGATAATCCATAGCTGAAATCTTTCTGCTTCCAAGCAGATGTGTGTTTAAAATATAGTTCAACTACTCCTTTGCCATTTATTTCCTGTTTGTCATTGAATGTTTGTATTGTGATAGAGTAAATAACCAGGTTTAAAATGACTTGTACTAAAATAAAAATAAATGTATCATGTAACTTTAAACTTCAGTTGAAATATTGATAAATGAGTAACTTAACAAATAACTTCTTGACAAACTGTAAAGGATCTTTTTAAGATTGATATTTAATGTTACAATATTAAACTGAAGTTTTTGTTTAAATATTAATGACCTGTGGTGTCATTAATGTAATATTCATGTTTCCTTTTTTTGTTGTCCCCATTTCCTGACCACACTCTTGTACATTTTGGCAGCTATTAAAAATGTCCGTGAAGGAACAAGGAGTCCAAGAACTGCTCATGAAATTGGTTTAAAGAGAACCTATGATACAATGGAAGGAAATATAAAGCAGGGGATGTCACTGAGGGAGTCTCCAGGGTCTGCACCACTGGAAGGTAAAACAGCTGCTTCCAAGGTGTTTTGTCTTTTATCCATTGATGTAAGAGCATTTAGAGTTATCTTAGGGTGCAGACTAACAGAGAAGTTAGGTTTAAATCACACTGATGACCAAATCAATGCAATAATACTGCAGTTAGAGAGTGCTGGAAACAGGACTGGAGTAGATTCCAGTTTTCTTTTCTGTTTTACCACAACTGCTGCTACTGCAGGTGGCACTTCCTGCTCTCAGCACATCTGACAGATGTCCCTGACTCTCCACAATCCCAGTGGTCCTGTCGAGCTCAAACACTGGGTCACACCAGCACAGCCTCTGCCACACCCTTTAGCTAAATATTGGTATCACACTGCCCTGACCTTTTGCATTCCTGCAAGAAACCTCTTTGAACTGCAGGATGCTGCTTCAGGGCATCCCTAGTGCTGTGGTGTTTTAATAAACTATAATCAAACAAAGCCTGCAGAGGCCAAGGCAGGTCATTATATAACTCTTCTGATTGTTTTGGAAAAATACAAATGCAAGAAAAGGTTTCCTGACTCAACCATGGAGCCTTGCTCTTTAAATGCATTTTGTCCCATCTTTGGGTAGCCCTTTGAGGCAGTTTTGTGGACATGTTCATCAGATGGAACAATGTGAATGTGAGGCTTGTAGGCTGCACACAGAAATTCAGTGTTGCCTCTAAGTTGCTGATGCATTTGAATCTTTGGGCTCTTTTGGCACCTGAGGAGCTGCTTTGGTACTTTTATGCTTTGTCTCATCAGTGACACATTTTCTGTTTTCAAACTGTGAAAAATTATGAGTGTTTTGAGCACTTCATTTAGATTCTTACTGTAGGCACGGTAAATTCATCTCTTCCCTAATGATTCAGTATGAACTTTGATAATTTGGAGGATATTTTGGATTTTTTTTTTTATTTTGTTCCACTTCCCACCGTGAACACCTTTCTTTCTAGGCAAGGAAAGTGGAGTGTGAGAAAAGCAGTGACTGCTTTTGAAGCAAAGGTTAAGCTTAATTATAAAAAACACCTCCTGATTTCTAAATATGTTAAAACTTGCAACTATGCAGTATCACAAATACTTGAACTGAATGATTATTTTTTTAGGACAGGAGGTGTTTATAACATGTTGCTGCAATGCTTGGCATACTGAGGCTTGGCCCTCTGGGTACTGCCAGGGTACAGATACCATCTCTCATGTGTAAGAAGGAGGGGATTTGTTGGTTTGAAGGTTGGATTTTTTTTTTTTAACACTTGTTTAATTCTCTAAATTACCCTCATTTTAATTTTAGGTTTAATCTGCCGAGCACTGCCTCGGGGTAGCCCACACGCTGAACTAAAGGAGAGAACAGTCTTGTCTGGCTCTATAATGCAAGGTGAGGTATTGCAGGTTTAGAAAGGGGAGTGTTAATTAATCCTCAAAAATCTGAATTTCTGAAACTTAAAGCTCTTATTAACTGTGGGAGCTGTGTTAAAGGTGGAGCTTATTTTATGAAATGTTTTCAGAGCATAAATCAGCAGCTTTTTCATGTGCTGTGTTCAAAGCTAGTCTGTAAACATAGATTTTATTTCTTATTGGAAAATAGGCTTTTTAATATCAATACTTGGTAATTAGCATTTTTTTATGAGCACTAACAACTCTGCATTTATTTATTTTATTTAATCTGAAATAACATGGGAGGTTTTCCTTAATATATTGATAAATATTATTTTTGTGTTGATTTTTTCAGACTTTGAGTATCTTACCACAGACTACAGCAAACCAAAGTCTCACTGTTAAATTTAATTAGTTACTCTGCTTATGAAAAAAGAGACTTAGCAGCTATTAATACCAATCATGTGACCCTTTCTTTCTATAAAAGGCACACCAAGAGCAACAGCTGAAAATTTTGAAGAAGGTTTGAAGTACCCCAAACAAATCAAGAGAGAGTCACCTCCCATCAGGACGTTTGAAGGAGCCATCAGCAAGGGCAAACCCTACGATGGGGTCACCACCATCAAGGAGATGGGTCGCTCCATCCATGAAATCCCAAGGCAGGACCTGTTGAGCCAAGAGAGTCGCAAGACTCCTGAAATGGTGCAGAGCACCAGGCCAATCATAGAAGGCTCCATATCTCAGGTAAACACAGAAAGCACTGTTACACTCACTGGAGTGAATCAGGTCAGGCTGGGGGAGTTTTTTCCACAACATGACCTTAACCTGAACTTCTTCCTCCTCTTCAGGGCACACCCATAAAATATGAAAGCAACTCTGGCCAGTCTGCCATCAAACACAATGTAAAATCTTTAATCACTGGACCAAGCAAGCTGCCCCGAGGAATGCCCCAGCTGGAAATGGTGCCAGAAAACGTGAAGGTGGTGGAACGAGGAAAATACGAAGATGTGAAGACCGGGGATGCCGTGCGGTCCCGTCACACGTCAGTAGTCAGCTCTGGTCCCTCTGTTCTCAGGTCAACTCTTCATGAAACTCCCAAATCACAGCTGAGCCCTGGGATTTATGATGATACAAATGCTCGGAGGACACCTGTGAACTATCAGAGTCCAATGTCCAGGAGTTCACCTATGATGAATAGAGTTAGTGAGGGTATGTCATTCTGGTCCACAGTAAGAGAAAAAGTTTTATTATTTTAATTTCTTATGTACTCCATTATTTATTTTATTCTAGTGGCTTGTCTCAATATGGAAGTTGGCTAGAATGAATTTTAAAAGGCTGTAAATTGTTAATTGAAATAAGAAAATGAAAATATGCCGTAATAGAAGAGGGAAGTGGGGAGACAATTGAGTCTCAGTTTACATTTGGTTATGGATCACATTGATAGTGGTCCCTAAAAGGATAATGTTTTAAGGGCAGAAGCTATTCCTCATTTAAATGTGTCTAGATGAGGAGGATGATTTAGTGAAGTGTAAACAATCTTTTGTTTTAAAGTACAGTTCTTTCAGCAGAAGTGTTTTGTGATATAAAATGTTCTCTGTGCTTTGTTGTATTGCAGTCAATGGAAACCAGTGTATTTTTACAGTTAAATTTTCAATAGAGAAATAGAATTTTTATTAATTTGGGTTTTTCATTGCTTTTAGCTGGAGTATCTTCTGGGAAGCCAGCAAATCATGAAAGGAAGAACACACTCACTCCAACACAGAGGGAGAGTGTGCCAGCAAAATCTCCAGTCCCGGGGGTTGATCCTGTAGTGGCTCACAGTCCTTTTGACCCTCACCACAGAGGAGCAACTCCTGAAGTCTACAGGGGTCACCTCCCTCCACATTTAGATCCTGCTATGCCATTTCACAGGGCTCTGGATCCTGGTAAATAAATTTCTGTTGGCTTTTTTTAGTTTTAGAAGTTTAGTTTGTGAGCCTTGATGCACAGAAAGGATACCTTTATAAGGCAGTTATCAATGCCCAGTCAGCATTTATAAGGTTAGAAGCATTTGTTGTGATTTGATTTCAGTTTAGTGGTGTTTTAATATCTAATCAAGAAACTTAGTAAAATAGTATAGTATAATGCTGTAACTTCTCTTCAGGACTTGCTTCTGTTTTGTTAAAAAGTTCACAGTATTTTTGTGTAATGTATTATTATATATTATAATATTATATATTATTAATACATCTTTTAGTAAGTGGAATATATTAAAAGCTTTCAGGAAAGCTATGCAAAGAAAGATGTGGAAGAGGCTAGAGAATTAGAGTGTAATTCTATATAATTGTATAGAGACTTACATATTTTATATAAGTCCTTTGTTCAGGACTGTGATTATTCTCACTGAGGGATTATCAGGTTATCCTGGTTATATTAAATACAGTAACCTTTTAACCTATCCCTCAGTTTATTTCTGTGAGATATTTTCTACCTTCTTTAGGTATTTCAGCCTTTTACATTTTCAGAATTCAGAATTTGTAATTTCATTAATCTCTCCAATCTGGATTGTTTAGCACTTTCAGTGTGCAGGCAGTGCAGAAATTCAATAAAACATCAGCATTAAAATGCTATTTTCACTCATTTGGCACCAGCTAGAGAGACTTGATACCACCTCTCACCGAAGCTTTACAAACACCTGAAAGTTTTATTTAGTCCAGAATCATTCTGCTTCCTAAAGGCCCCCTTTTCCCTCCTTTCACCCTCAGCTGCTGCTGCTTACCTGTTCCAAAGGCAGCTGTCCCCCACGCCGGGGTACCCCAGCCAGTACCAGCTGTATGCCATGGAGAACACGCGCCAGACCATCCTCAACGACTACATCACCTCCCAGCAGATGCAAGTCAACCTCCGGCCGGATGTCACCAGGGGATTATCCCCCAGGGAGCAAACATTAGCACTCCCTTATGCAGGAGCACGAGGTGAGCCTGGCTCTCTTTCTATAATCCTCTTAAAAGTGTGTTTTGGCTGTGCCAGCTGTGCTTTGGATGCACTCATACAAGGCCATGTATATAAATGTGTTCATCCTGTAGTGATCGTGGATGTCTGACTACTCTTTTGAAAACTGCCTTTTGTGGAAAGGAAAACCAACTCTATAATTAATATTTTTAAGGAGGATTCTCTGGGAGTTACTAGTGTTCAAGAGCCAGATTGTTTTCTGCTTGTTTAAATTGGTGATCAGAACCATATTTAGCTCACCATCAAACTTCAGAAAAGAGATTCATATGAAAATGATAACTTACTAAAGAAGAATATAAAAGCAACAGCCAGAAGTGTAATGTTTGTGATAACAATGCTGATTGTTTTATTTTTTTGGTAATACCCAAAATTGCTAAAAGATGGGATTATTGAGTAGAGGTGAAATGCATTTTTCCAAGGGGCAATTAAAGGGAGCGCTACAAATGCAAATTCTGGCTTGGTAAGTTCCTAAATTGCTGATTGCCAGATCTGAGAGAGTGTAACATCTGGAAAACAGCTCTACACTTGCCTTATTCTTGTATTTTCTCCACCAAACATTCAGTTCTAACTGTGTAGATCATGTCCTGGAGTGGCCATTGACACATGTGTCATCTCCTGGCAGGGATTATTGACCTGAACAATATGGCCCCCACTATCTTAGTGCCTCATCCTGGAGGAACGAGCACCCCACCCATGGAGAGAATCACATATATCCCTGGCACCCAGCTTACTTTCCCTCCCAGACCCTACAACCCTGCTTCTCTGTCACCAGGTAAGAGCACTCATGGCTTGGTGACAGCTCTAATTGTCTAACATGCTGAGGTAATTGACCATCTTTATCCAGCTTTCATTAATGCCATGTTTTGATGTTTTCTCAGGAGATGCTTTTTGCATGCACCTCTCACTTGGATAGCAAAGGGGTTTTGATGATATCCTGTGTAGTTACAGTAGAAGCGCTGTCAAATTCTGAATTTGCCTCATTCTGTCAGGTCTTTATTTGTAATAAATTGATTATAATTCACTAACCCCATTTTACATGTGTTGAAGGGTGGAATTTGGGTCTATAAGCTGTGTAGTTTCTAACTGTATAGCAACCATTTTAGTAAAAGGCTTTTGAGCCTTCCACTGTCACTGTATGCTAAGCTTTTTTTCTTCCTAGATAAGTGGATAGTTTTGAGTGGAATTAAAATATATTTGGGAAACTGTGCTGTAAGTGTACAGCAAAATATATAGGCAAGTGTTTACAATGCTTCTCTTAAATATATTTATTTCTCCTTCATTTTACCTTGTGGACCTTCCAGGACACCCCACACACCTGGCAGCTTCTGCAGCTGCAAATGTTGAACGGGAACGGGAGAGGGAGAGGGAGAAGGAACGGGAAAGGGAGAGGGAACGTGAGCGAGAGCGGGAAAGAGAACGAGAACGAGAGAGGGAGAGAATCACCTCAGTCCCTGCTGAACTTTATCTCCGGCCAGGTGAGGGCACATGGATACACTTGGATCACTTGTCTTGTACACTGTAACTGCTCATTTTATGTAGTCACCATTAGCAAATACCATTTACAGTTTGCTTTTACTCTGCACCTGAGGCAGGCTCCTGTTGCCGAGCAGTTCTGGTCATAACTGCAGCTTCTGCAACTTCTTGAAGTTTGTCTCAGAGCAATGTAGCACCTAAAGAGGAGTGAATCCCAGTTGTCAGTGGCACAGCTTGCATGTCATTTAGAGTATTGTCAACAGATTTTTATACATACCATCACATCCAGAGTGTTGGAGACAACTGGGGAAGGGATGTGGAGGAGACAGCATTGATTTACAGTGCTACACTGTTGTAAGAGTAATCATTTGTTTGTGTTTGTTCCCCTCCTCTCTGTGTCCTGCAGGTGCAGAGCAGCCTGGCAGACCTGGCAGTCATGGATATGTCCGGTCCCCATCCCCCTCTGTCAGAAGCCAGGAAAACGTTCTGCAGCAAAGGCCAAGTATTTTCCAAGGAACCAATGGGACAAGTGTAATCACACCTTTGGATCCTGCTGCTCAGCTACGTATCATGTATGTTTTAGAAGCTAATGTGGTACAGATGTCTGTTTGAGCTTATTAAAAGGTGCATTTAGGGTTAAAGGATATTTCACTACATGATTGCTCTTGGATTTATCAGATCATTTTCATCAGTGCAGATTGGGTAGAAATCAGTGCCAGAAAAGCTTTGCTGTATTGTGTTCATGGCTCTAGTTCTTTTCTGTGTGATGTGATTGAGGCTATTCAATGTTTGCCCACAGGCAGCTCACCCCTGGAGCTCCCTCTATCACTCAAGGCTTGCCAGCTTCCCGTTACAACACTGCTGCTGATGCCCTGGCAGCACTTGTGGATGCTGCAGCCTCTGCTCCTCAGATGGAAGTTGCCAAAGCAAAGGAGAACAAGCACGAAGGAACCAGGATAGAAGAGAACATGGGACGCCGGTCAGCTGTGGTGACTGACCAGCAGCAGATGGAGCAGAAGACCCTGGAGGTAGAAAAGAGGCCTGTGCAGTGCCCCTACACATCTGCAAATTACTCTGGTGGCAAGTCCCAGGGACAGATTTCATCAGTAGTCTATTCAGAGGCTGGTAAAGAGAAAGGACCTCCTCCTAAATCCAGGTACGAGGAAGAGCTGAGAACTCGAGGAAAGACCACAATTACTGCTGCTAACTTCATAGATGTGATCATCACTCGCCAGATTGCTTCAGACAAGGATGCTCGAGATAGGGGCTCTCAAAGTTCAGATTCTTCCAGTAGTTGTACGTATCTTAGTAATACTCTACTTCTTTGCTGTCTGTCTTAGACTTTTAGGGAAATTATGTGAAATCATTTGGATGTTTAATGATAAAATATTCAGCTCTGCAAAGCAGAAATACTTGATAGACAAATACAGTTTTTGCATAGAGTGACTCTTGCAAAATCAGAGTTGTTTGCTTTATTCAAATTCCATGCTACAGCATGAATGCTGTATGTATGTATGCAGGATCATAAAAGAAACCTTATCAGAAGTCAGGAAACTGAAAATTACTTGGTTTATGTTGGAACACTGTTTCATGGAAGTATAGGCAACAAAATTTTTCTGTTATATTTACATCTTATTCCATAACCTTTGCTTGATATTCAGTGTCCTCACACCGGTATGAGGCTCCTGGAGATGCCATTGAGGTGATCAGCCCTGCAAATTCACCTGTACCTGCTCAAGAAAAGCTACAACCCTATCAACAAGAGACACCCAAACCAAGCCAGGTGGAGAGTAAGTTCATCTGTTTGTGGAAATATTCTCACAGTCACCTTTTTTAGATTTGAAAGCACAGAAGTTTCAAACTTTGAAGCTTAACAGAGTGACCTTTTCTTTTTCAACCAGGTGACCCCAACAGACCATACGAGGGCCCCATTCACCGCTACAGGACACAACAGGAGCCCCCCTCACCCCAGCAGCCTCCACCTCCCTCTTCCCAGGCAGAGGGGATGGCACACGTGCCCAGGACCCATCGGCTCATCACCCTTGCTGATCACATCTGTGTAGGTTTTGTAACTATGGCTTCTGTTTGAGAGTTTTACAAAATACTATATCTGAATTTATAACCTCATTTGTTGCCGTCAGGCTCGTCTAGTTCCTGAATACCTACACTGTGGCCAATGTCTAATCGAGATCTCTTTTCTGTTTCTTTTGATGACATCCAGCAAATTATCACACAAGACTTTGCTAGAAACCAAGCAGCTTCTCAGGCCTCTTTGCAGCCTCCCACCACTACATTCCAGAATTCCACCCCTGCTCCAACGCCTGTTTCTGGCCGGGCAAAGACCTCGAACCGCTACAGCCCCGAGGCGCAGTCACAGCCCATGCACCACCAGCGGCCAGGGGCCAGGGTGTCCCCTGAGAACCTCTCTGACAAGGCCAGGGGAAGGTAATGCGTAGATTCAGTCTAACTGCAAGTTTAATTGATGCCCAGATATGATATTGATATAAGGTAGTGCAGTAATCTTGGTGTAGATTGGAAGTAAAGGGGCTTTTTTGCCTTATTTTTAGGCAAAGTCTGTCTCTACTGTTTTGCCAATTGCTTGGCTCCATAACATAACTTATAAGTGGTTTTCCTTTGCTACTTCTCTTAATTTCCAGTCTTTAGAGGGCTGAAAACATTCAATAACTTAAAACTTACCAGAGTTGTTATGGACAATGCATAGTCATCTTTTTAAGATCACCAAGCTTATTAAAGCATGTAACATAACTATACATAAGCAGTTATGTAGGAACTGGAAAATTACACGAGTTAAATACTGCTGTACATGCGCTGAGAGTAATTATCTGTCTCTGAATTGTGGATGTAGGCCTGGAAAATCTCCAGAGAGGAGTCATGTCCCCTCAGAGCCCTATGAGCCAATCTCGCCACCTCAGGTCCCGGTTGTTCATGAGAAACAGGAAAACGTTCTTTTGCTTTCCCAAAGAGCTGAGCCTACTGAACAGAGGTAGGTGTAAAAATGACTTTTAAAAACATAAATCTGAATCTTTGTGCTGCAAAGTGTCTTTATTAAAGAGCACTTCAAGTGACCTTCCTCTGGTGCCACAGGCAAGTTGTTAATCACTGTCAATCCTTCTGCACTAACATCCCAAACTTGCTATTTGAGAGATGCTTTGGGGAGGCTGAGGGAAAGGTCACATGTTGGTGCTCTGTTTTAAGTTTCTTGGTGCAAGCTGAGTGTTCTGTGTCACATCTGAGAGAATGTTAGAGTGAAACTCCTTGTGGTTGCCAGTTCTGTAAAACTGAAGTGAGTTTTGAGAAAGGTCAGTTTTTATTAAATCATTCAGTCTTCTCCTGTCTGGTTGGATTCCTGGATACTGTTCTTGTGGAAAGGGGAGGAACCCAGGCTTCCAGCACTTATGATGCTGGAGCAGCTCATCACTGGAAATTCCACTGGGCTAAGGAGCTTCCAGGAGTAGTGAAGGTGGGGTGTCCATGGGTCAGGCAGCCCTGTCCCAGTCTGTCAGATCTGCACCATAAAACTTCACAGGACCTTCTTGGGGTCCCTGGCAGTGCTGGTGTCTGCAAACATGTAGGAGATGCACACTGCAGTGGGTGCTCCTGTATTTGCCCTGCTGAAGGAAGAGCACCTAAAGTACTTATTGAAGGCTCATGCTGGTGAAACCAATTCTAATTTTCTTCAGGTTTTCTACTCTGCAGTTACTGCAGGGCTGTTACAGTCCAGGATAGATGTTAGATGGATACAAAGGAATTTTCATGAACATGGCAGGGGAGATCACACTTTTTAGAAATGTAAGGATCTTGGGCTAGGAAACCTAGATTATTTTTTACTTCATTTTTAGATTATTTCTTAATTTACGTTTGAGTCGTTTGCTTTTTTTAAATTCAAGCTCATTTGTCAGATTGCTGCTGCTTAAGCAAACTCAGTTATTATTGAGCTCCCTAGTGTTCATATGACTGTTAGTGGTTTCTGCATGACTGCTTTTGGGAAGATTTAAATGTGCATCTTACAAGTTCTGTCTCTTTGACACGTGTTGGTCTTGGCAGGACTGACTCTCGCTCTCCAGGCAGTATCAGTTACCTGCCTTCGTTTTTCACCAAACTTGAGAACACTTCACCAATGGTAAAATCCAAGAAACAGGAGATATTTCGAAAGCTGAACTCATCTGGTGGAGGTGACTCTGACATGGGTATGCAGGACTTGCCTTTTCACTCACTTTTCCAGCTTAAGCTTTATGTGACTTCCACCTGCAGATGTCCTGACCTAAATATGATCAAATAATACAAATTAAAATAAATCTATGAATATAAAATACATATAATAATTTATGACCATAGAACTAGAAGGTTAGATTTTTTTTTATGCTATAGTATGTAGGACTGTCACATCATTTTAACACTTAATTTAAGAGATGAAAACTACATAATTAATGAGAGAGTTGTTAAAAAAATGACACTATTCTAATGAACTGTGTCTGTAATTTGCTGTATATCAATACTACACATTTTCCTATTTGGAAAGATGTCTTGAAACTAAATGGCTTGTGTTTTCTTGGCCCTTATGTCTTTTATACAGCATTTTAATATAGTTCCAGTAATGAACACTGACATGGTGGAATATTATACTAGAACTATGTTTTTGCTTTTTTCTTGCACAGTAGGGCTACAGCTGATCACTTAGTGATCATCAATACTGAAAAATTCAGTGAAATGTTGTGTTTTAATTGCAGCAACTGCTCAGCCAGGGACTGAAATATTCAATTTGCCAGCAGTCACTACCTCAGGTAAGTTCTTCAGTAAAAGAAACAACACATGTTCTAGAAAAATGTAATCTCTTTAATATCTTAAATTTATACTCTTTGGCAAGTCCAGTAAAAGAGGAAAATGGTGCAAATTTAAAAGCCAATATCCTTCATTAAAACTTATTTCCTGCACCATAAGGAAAAGCAAAATGACCAAATCTTTGTTCACTCCCCTTTTTAATTTCTCCAAGATAATTTTTTGCCTCCCTTCCCACCTTTCCCTGTGTTTTCTCTTCACTCCCAGGTGCAGTCAGTTCTAGGAGTCACTCCTTTGCAGATCCTGCCAGTAATCTGGGTCTGGAAGACATTATTAGGAAAGCACTGATGGGAAACTTTGATGACAAGAGTGAGGAGCACGGGGTGGTCATGTCCCAACCTCTTGCGGTGGCTCCGGGCAGCTCCGGTGCCGCGGTACCGGCGAGTAACGAGACACGTAGGGAAGAAGCCAATCCATCTCCAAATTCAGGTATTGCAACTCCCAAATATCCCAGGGCCTTAAAGAAAATAAACAAATCAAGAGTTTGTATAATCTGGTATCACTGAAAATCACTGTCTTTCCTCTGTAATTGAGGTGGTGTTTACATTTATTGTCCTGGCTTTTCCAACAACACTGCTGGAACAGGAAGAGGAGAACAGGGTGTATTGGATACCTGAGGCTTCTCAGTGCTACCTGATAATTTCTAGAAACAAACACACAGAGGCTAAAATGTGGGTGGTGAAATCTTCCCTTCTGTTGCCAGGTGGGGCGGTCAGCAAGCAGAAGCTCATTGGCAAGTCAAACAGTAGGAAGTCAAAGTCTCCGATTCCTGGGCAGGGATATTTGGGAACTGAAAGACCTTCTTCTGTCTCATCTGTACATTCAGAAGGGGACTACCACAGACAGACTCCAGTGTGGGCCTGGGAAGACAGGCCTTCATCAACAGGTGAGGAATGGGCTTCTTTCAAAGGTGTTTGCAGAGCTCAGATATTGTACTCTAAAGCCAGATATTGGCCAGAAGCTTCCAGCACGTGGGGGTTTTCTGCAAATGATTTTCTGCTAATTGTTACAACCCAAGCCACCACAGGTATCTCAGAACAGCTTGTGTTTTTGCCTTTTGATGCAGGTTCCACCCAGTTTCCATATAACCCTCTGACCATGAGGATGCTGAGCAGCACTCCCCCGACCTCCATCACCTGTGCCCCCCCATCCATGAGCCAAGCAACCACTCACCCACAGAACAGGATCTGGGAGCGAGAGCCTGCACCACTGCTTTCAGCACAATATGAGACTCTGTCTGACAGTGATGACTGAACTATGCAGATTTATTTTTTTTTTTTTAATTTGCGGGTCAAAAAAAGAAATCTATTTTTGACTTGTGCCCACAGAGACTTTCCAAGAGAGCAAGGGCCACACAATGAAGAATTGCTGGAGAGTCTGTGAAATGCCTTCTGCACAGGCTGTGTGTTGGAGGATTGTGGTCAAGAAGGTTGACTTACTAAAGATAAATATGTAAAGAGTTTTTAAAAATGTGGACTATTCCTGCTCTACATCTATTTGTAAAGAATACCATAATGTCTTTTAAATCATTCTTCTGTAAATAGAGAGTACTTTTTGCAGTGTTTTTTCCCTTGCTATAGTATCTGGTGTACTTATGTTCAAATCATTGCCTAAACTTTGGGGGTCATTTTGTAATTTTTTTTTAAGCATTTTCTCCAGTGTAGAATACTCTTCATAACCCTAGCCTCCTTCTCAGCCTAGCCTAACCAGAACCCCAGCCTCCCAACCATCATTGCCCATTTAATGCCATGCCACTTCCTGCAGGCATTGTGCTTTTATATATATTTTTTTTCCCTAGACACACTCTCTCAGTGGTGTTCAAGCTCTTGTGAAAATGTTGATTTTTAAGACTGACCCCTTAGTGAATTCTGTACATTATCATAACTCCAGTTTGCTGGAATAAGATGATATATTTCTTTGGAATTTGAAATTCTGCCACATTGTAAATTTTTGGTGCAGTTGTTTTGGTTTTTTTTAGCAACACTGCAGAAATATTATTGCATGGGTATGTTATGGTTCATTTTTAAAAGGTTAAAGAAACAAAAAAAGAACAGCTTCTGGAGGCATACCTCACTGTTATGCACACTGGGAATTTTAACTGTGCCCTAAAAGCCTATTCTTAGTGTTCTCTGTTTCTGCATTGTATGCAGTCAAAACAGGCTACTAAATTTTACTGTCATATTTAACCACAGCAAATGGCTTTTCTGAACAGAGGCTCCGGGTGGGTTGATAAATCCTTTAAGAAGAAAAACCTCCACATCCCAAGTTTAAATAAAAGAAAGTGCTTTTATAGAATAATTGAGCAACACACGAGTCAACTACTTGGCTTCTGTTACAACCAGTTTGAAATAGTACTGTGATTTTTTTCCTTCCTCCAATCTGATTTTAAAATCTTTATGTAATAATTATTTTGAAGTCTGCATCCCAGTCCCTGTCCCTCTAAGCAAGCTTTTGGTGGAAGTCCTTACAAATGCTTGGCTTAACTCCTGAAGTGTGCAATACTTGTTAGGGTGACTTTTATTTTTTAATTGTATATGGTACTAGGAGAGTCTCCTTAATCATTCATCTATCAATGCTTGCTATGATATGCTTGTAGCTTATGTTCACAATCCATCTGGCAGTGATGTCACAGGGTATCCTGCCATCCATCTCCAAAAGCATCTTCATTTTATGCTGCACTGACCTCAGGAAGTGAATTCAAATCTTCTGGGGTAGAAGGACTGATTCACAGATAGCACTGAGCTAGGGGTGGTGTGGTCTGTCAGATTCCAAACTGGTTTTGCATCTCATTGATCAACAGGGTCTTTGCCTTGGAGTTATTTTCCAGTGAAAAATATTTTGGATTTTGCCACTGTATTTGTGATGCATTGTATGGAAGGTGTAATGCAGTGTGTAACCTTGAGTCATGTGAGCTCTGCATCCCATGGACTGTGCTGGTCCATTTACAAACAGGAAGAAGCACAGAACTATTTATCAATAGCAAATTTATTTTCAGTACTTTAAGGAAAGCCTTTTTGCCCCAAGTGTGGGAAACAAAATTCCAAAGGAACTCATTTGGAAACTTGACACTTGAAAATACAGAACTATTTTGCTACTTTTTTTAAACACTGCATCAGAGTAGATCCGTTGGCAGTCTTAAATGTCCTTGCAGTCTTTCTCTGAGAAAGATTTCTCTCATCCTCCCTTCCTTTACCCTTCTGGCTTGAAGCAGTGAAATTTTCATCCTGTTTGTAGACCTGTGCTCTTATTTTAACTTTCTTTTTTGGTTCCCACAGCAACATATACTGGAAAATTAGTTGATCTGCCCTTTTTGTTGATTTAGAGTGGAGAGTTAAGTTCCATTCTTAAACTCACTTGTTCTTACTTTCTTAGTGTAACAAATACAATGTGAAAGAGGCATGTACAGACAAATGTCTTTGCTACCTGTACAGTAAGTATAGCATGTTCATTGCAAAGCTTCATGTTACTGCTGCAGCAGCAGCAGGATATCCAAAGTAGGATAGTCACAATCTCCTAAGATACAGCTTGAGTGGCATTTGCACATAAAATGTTGCTGCTTTTTTTTTTTGTTGTTTGTTATCTGAGTTTTAACTTCTCCAGTGTAAAAACCTCTCCAGAGCCTAAGTTAGGGTTTACCACAATTCCAGTAATCTTCAAGTATGGAATTACATCTGCCCTGTTTCAAACAGGAAGGTGTTTGTAAGTCATGTTTACAAAGTGTAGTTTACTACAAATTTTTTACCTGATTTCTGATCAGCGCTTTCACAATGCTTTCATCTTGATATGGTTCGTGATTCTGATATGAAATCATTTAAGACTTGAAAAACCCATGCATCATAATTTCCACACGATGTCTTCACTAGACAGTGACTTCTGGATTCAGACCAATCAATAAAGGGGATCAGTTCTCCACTTGCTTTTCCTGTGTCTCCCTTTTGTTTTGCAGCATCAGGCAAGACCCTGGTGCCAGGGTGCTGCAGGTAACACTGCTGCCCTCCAAGCTCTGCTACTTCAAACCCCAAACCCAGCACTTCAGGGAAGGTTGGCTTTAATGTGCCAGAGCCTTTCTGTCAGTACAGCCCTATTTTTATTTCCTAGCTTGCTGAGAACAAAGCTCTGAATGTGACTGAAGTTTTCCAGCTTCAATGAACTTCTGCTCTAGCAAACCTGTGTGCCTCCTCCTCTTAGCTCAAAGTTCAGAGATGGATCTGCTACTGTAAGTAAATTAATAATGATGTAATTACATTGAGGATTGTACCAACCAGCTGCAGTTCTGACAACTGAGAGGTTAAAATTGTGCCTGGATAGTGAATTAGTTTTACTATCTTAACTAAATATGGATTTGGTAATTTCTGGTTTAATTCTCCTCTTTCTTTAACATTAGGCTTCCTAGCAGGGCAGAACTGGGAAATTCTGTTGATTTTTTGTTGATTCACACAAAGGCAGTTAGCTGACAAAGCTGGGTTTGTACACAGCATCTTTTCCAACAGGAGGCTTCAGCATTCTACCACTGATCTGTCCAAGAGAGGAGGACAACTCTGGCACTCTGTGTGCTCTCCACTGGAGCCAAGTGTTCTATTTCCAACAGCAGCTCTGTGTGGTAACAGCCTCTATCTTTGGATGCTAAAGGAAGAAATAAACCTGATCTTCAGGCAACCTGTTGGACCAGGACAGGCAGCTACAGCTCTGCTGCAGGACAGGTACAGCCTGGGTAATGCTCTGCTGAAGTTCAAACACCCTGAGCTGCAGCACTGACAGAAGCACAGCCCCTGTTGTGCTGTGCAGTGTGTAAAGAGTGAGACAATTCCTGCCTATTCAAGACTTGCTCCTAGCACAGCCATGTTTTGAACCTGAACATGTTTGTGGGCAGGTAAGAGTAGCAAACTGCTACTCCTTGACTCTAACACAGGTATTAATACCAGGCCAGACTTGCACATAGGCAGCCAAAATTAAATCACTTAGCACAGTAGGGCAGTCAAACCACAGACTACACCACAAATTCACACACTTAAGATTTCACACCTTTATTTTGGGCTGTTAGGCAGTGGCAGCCCTTCCTCTTAAGCATTCCTGAAACTCCTCATTGCTGTTTCTCTGGAGAATTGCACCGAGCTGCTCCCAGGCTGCCTGTGCTGACCAGCTCTTGTTGCCTTCAGCCTCCTCAAGGCTGGACTCTGTGGCCAAAGTCATTTGGAGCCCTTTCTCCTCTTGGCCAGCTCAGCTAGTTCCTCCTGGATATGCTGGACAGCAGCAGCATCTCCTTTCTGCTGTGCCTGCTTGAGAGCTTCTTTGTACACTTGTTTTGCTTGCAGGAAATCTTCTGTAGCAAGAGGGAAAAGAGGCTTGGCTACCCAGTTCCATCACCCATTTTCAGAGCCCCCTCCAGATGCTGATCACATGCAAAGGACAAGGACTACTTGGAACACACCAAGATCTAAGGAGGCTCAGAAAACATCCTGCCAGCTTGTCAACTCTGAGAGCTGGAGAGCAGCAGTGATGATGGGACCTGGTGCTGCTTCAGCACTAAAATCTCATAGAAACTAATCTCATGCATGTCTTCTGTCCTTTTGGAAAAGTTACTGGACACAAAGGACATGGGAAACAAAATCCCCTGGCAACCTTTTGGGTCAGGCTAAATTCAGTTTGTGAAAGCAATTCAAAGTCTTATCTACTACCTAAACTAAAACTAATAACCCCAAACCAGCACTGCAGTTCAGCTCTACAACATAAACCCAGATCTCTGCAGTCAGCACAAGCTCAAGTCAGCACAAGTGACAGGCTGGGCATTTATTCACTGACCTTTGTGCATCAGGATTGCTGCCAGATTATTGAGCACCACGTGCTCCTCAGGGTGCTGAGTGTCCCTTGCTAGCTCTGCTGCCCTCCTGCTGTAGGTGAGCGCCTCCTCGTAGTGTCCCTGAGCGTCCAGCACCGTGGCCAGGTCATTCATCAGCACCACACTCTGCACCAGGAGGGAAAAGGGAAGCTTCTGGAGCTGTCTGGGGCAGCAGAAGCACCACATTCATTCCCTGTCACACCAGTTAAAGCAGTATTTCCCGTTTTTTTCCCAGAAAAGCATTGAGTAAGGAAGTGTCCTGTATTTCTGTATTTGCATGCCTGCCCTTCCTGGCAGGAAAACAGCCTCAGGTAGTGCTGGCCATGTCTAATGGCAGCAGAGCTGCTCCAAGGCTGCCTCATTCCCTGCAGATCAGCCTGTCCTTCCCTAGAGCCCAGCTACTGCTGAACCAATCACCTGTGGATGAGTCTCTCCCTGAACATCACTTGATATCTGCAGAGCCTTCTCATACACTTTCTGTGCTGCTGGGAGCTCATTGATATTCAGGAGGTAGCGGGCGTAGGAGTCCAGGCTCATCCCAAGCAGGAGCCGGGTGTTGGCCTTTTCTTCAGCTGCAAAGAGAGGGGAGTGAAGTGATGACTGCCACAGGACTCAGCATGAACCTCCACCCTACCACAGCAGGAAACTCAGGCAGTGTGAAGACGATGGGTTGACATGAAGATGGTGCTTAGGTAATACAGAAACAGCATCAAGGACAGGGACATGAAGAACAGATGAGAAGCCTTTGGCAGACAAGGCTGCCCACCTGATAAGACATCCTCAGGCAAGTCCTTCTGCTTGGCAATCTTCTCCTCTAAGGACAGGATGCAGAACTGGTAGCCAGCTACAGCTAATTTATGCCTGCAAAGTGCAAAGCAAAGCTCCTTCCATCCCTGACGGATCCCTCATTCAAGAGCCTCTGCTTGGCCACCCCACCACCACTGCCAAGCTGAGATGGAAGCAGGTGACACCTCTGGGAACTCACTGTTTCTGAGCAGCGTAGATACTGGCCAGCTTGAGGGACATCTCAAGGATGGCGTTGTCATCCTGCCAGGACACACAACACAACCATTACTCTTCTTGTACCTCCCCAACAGAAACATTACTTTGTCAGAGAGTTTAGACCTCGAAAATCTCCATCTTGTTGTCTCCAGTGCTGCCATCCATTACAGTATAGCAAATTTCCAGCAAGAGGCATGACAACACAAGAAATAAGGTCAAGAGAAGGGCACCACTGGGAGCCTGTCTCAGAACATACCTCCTTTGCATCCCCTGCAAGCATATAGCTCATAGTTGCTTTGTAGAGCTTTTCTGCCTGAAACAAGAATTTTGAAGAGGACACTGAGGAATGATGGCATTCAAAACAAAACAGAGGCAAACTACATAGAGGGACCTAGCTCAGATTTGTTGCATTTACATTACACCAACACCAGTTAGAAGTGAAAGGCTGACCAGAGCCCAGCAGAACTGAACCAGTGGATCCTTTCAGCTTCTCCTTAAGCACTGCTGCAGCAGCCAGGCCTTTACCCTGTCTGTGAGCTCAGGGGTTTCCCAGATTCTCCTTGGAGCAGCCATCTCTGCACTCAACTGCAGCATTTCACAGTGAGAAGTATTCCTTCCCTTACACACTATTGGAGCTCAAAATGAGCATCTTTCTCAACCTGGTGTACTCATGGGACTGCAGCTCTGAGTTGGATCATTCTGCTTTGCACTGGGACATCTCTGCCCCACAGCTCTGAGCCTGCAGCTTGTGCCAGCACCCCACACCTTCAAGACCGTGTACAAGATGTCAATCCCTAAAAATACAGAGAGAAAAAACAGAGTTACTCACATTGTCCAGCTGTCCCTGCATGTAGGCCACGTTCCCCATCTGGAAAAGACACACAGTGCTCAAGCTCCACCCAGGCAATGCGGACGAGCCTCAGCCGCTTTTCCTTCTCCCATCAGCTGTCTCCCGGCTGCTCACCATGCTGTAGGTGTAGATGATGGCCTGTCTGTTCTCCTGCTGGTGCGCCCGGCGCAGGGCCTGGTGCAGGAGCTGCTCGGCCTCGGCCAGCTCCCCCTTCATGGCGCTGAGCTGCGGGGGCAGCGGGCCCGGTCACGGCCGGGCCCCGCGTCCGCCCGCGTCCGCCCGCACCGCCCGCACCTCACCTTGGCTCTCTTCAGCAGCAGGACGATGGCGTTCTCGCCGTCCTCCTCGGCGTCCCGCGGGAAAAAGGACAGCCCTGCGGGGACAGCGTGGTGGGTGCCCGGTGCCGGCTGCGCCCTGCCCGGTGCCGGCTGCGCCCTGCCC
>NC_031787.1:6245471-6263097 GCF_001522545.3 Parus major | reverse complement strand
GCCGCCCCTCTCACCTCCAAGGAAGGCCAGCACAGTCCCGGCCGGCCGTGCCCAGCGCGGCCGCGCCGGCCCCGCGGTGCTGGTACCGCTGTCCCTGCGGTGTCCGCGGTGTCCCCAGGTCCAGGCGGGCCGGGGCAGGGCGGAGCAGCGCCGGGGACACAGCCGAGACAGAGCCCGCGGCAACGCCGCCGCCGCCATCCCGAGCGGGCCCTTTAAGAGCGCGCACGCCGCGCGTGACGTCACCGCGGGCAGGGGGCGGTGTCGTGACGTTGGGTACGGCACCGGGAGCGGCACCGGGAGCGGGGAGGGGAGCGGATCCCGCCGGGAGCGGTACCGGGAGCGGCACCGGGAGCGGATCCCGCCGGGAGCGGTACCGGGAGCGGGGCGGGACCCGGATCCCGCCGCTCTGGCCGCCCTGGTGAGCAGCGCCCAGCCCATGGCGGGCCCCTCAGGACACAGAGCGGGAACAAAGATGAGGAAGGGGCTGGAGCGTCCCCCAGGAAAGGCTGAGGGAGCTGGGGCGGCGGGAACGGGACCCCATCCGTGTGGAAAGGCCCCAGAAGGGTGACAGCGGCCTGCGCCAGGCGCTGCTCTCCAGGAAATGCCACCTGGGCATGAGGAACATCTGCTGCCCTGGGCAGTGACCGCTCCCTTCCGCGGGACCTGTGTTTGTGTGGGGACATCTCAGAGACACCCGTGTGTTCGTGAGGACTCCTGTGTCCCCAGAATGTATTTTAAAAAAAAATAAATGTAAAAGTTGCTTTTAAGACAATTTAAAGGATGCCATTCCTTGGCCTGGTTGTTGGGTTGGAATGGAGTGCCCAGATAACCCTTCCTGATGCTCGGTATCCATGGCGACACTAAAGATTTCCCACTGTCTCCTGTCCTGTCTCGTTTCCAGGGATGATCCCGTGCCAGGGGGATGGACAGGAGTACCTTGCCAGCAGTGGCACAAGAGCTCTTGAGAGAGATCAAAAAGGCTTTCCAGGAGACCTCACGGGGTATGTGAAGGATGCCAGCAGTGGCCAGGAGCCTGTCACCCCTCAAGGGAGTGATGAGGGTCCTTGGCCTCCCCTTTTTTACCAGACCCCCTTGTCTCAGGGACAGCCTTCACCTTTGTGTCCTTTTTTGTGACAACAGACGGGTGTGAAGCACAGATAATGAGGAGCAGCCCCTTCTCCGAGTCTAATTGAAAAATCACACCAGTTTGGACTCTTTTTTTTTGAATGTGGGGTTTCAGGGTAATGCTGCTTCTCAGAGCTCCTGGTGCACGTGGTCACACTTGAGGGATGATAAATTAATGCCTCTGGGCAGGATTCTGCTGTGCCCTCTGCTCTGCCGGTTTTATAGACTCACCAGTCCCAGAAGTGGAGTTGGAAAGGGAAATTTCCCAAAGCCGCTGCCTGGCTGACCGGCAGAGGGGGTGTTCTGGTGATCCCAGCTGGGAACAACCTCCCGGTGCTTCAGGGAAACAGCACAAGGCAGCAGTGAAATCCTGGCCAGTTCCAGCAGCTAGTTAAGAACAATTACCTTTGCTGGATCTGTGCTAAGAGAATATTAATGTTTGTGTTTACTGGATGAGTTGCACAGAATGGCTCTTCCCAAGGAAAGTGTCTGCTGAAGGAATATTTTTAACTGCACAAAACCCAAACAAATAAGAATTCAGACAAAAATCTGTCTTGAGCACTACGTGGGAGTGAGGAATGGGCAGAAACTTCATGTCTAAACTGTCAGAGTGACAGCTTTTTGGCACACTTGCATTATGGCTCCTGTCAGGTTAGAGTAGATCCAAAATCTACATGTGACTTTTAAAAGAGCTTTATAAATCCTGTTGTAAACTGAGCAAAGAAAGCAGTTTACATTCCTTTAAAGATGTCCTTAAAGCAGCAGAGTGGTACTAAAGCACACATTTGAGACAGAGCTGTGGAGACAAAATGATTGATCCTTTTGCAGAATTAAATTCAAATAAAGCTGGAAAATTCAAATCAGCAGTGCAAGTCATAGAGTATTTTGAATTGTTAAAAGAAAAGGATTTTAAAGTCAAAAATCCAGATCTTCCAGTGGGATATAGAGACAGAGTACACTGTGTCCCCTGGGTGATAACAGAAAGATCAGAGGGGACAAGCAGAGCCTGAGCTGTCAGCTACAACAAACACTGCTGTGCTTGAGTGTAACTTTCCATCCTAAGGAGAAGTTCCAATAAATGAGGACACAATGTTTCAGTGGGCTGTATGGAAAGCCATAAACTGGTGGTGCCCTGCAAGACTGTGTTGGGGAAAAAAACATTTTTAAAGTCATGATGCCAGAGTTCTCAACTCATGGCAGGAGAGCTTCAGGGAAAATAATAAATATATTTTTAACCAGCTTCTTAAAGTGAGAGTAAGATGCTGAGCTTTCTGCCTTTTATTGTGTGCTTTTGAATGTCATAAAAGAAAGTACATTGGGGCTTCTGGTTTTCTGTTTCAAATGAATCCCTGTGGTTGTGATTGCTGTACTTGGTAACTGCCTTGGCACTGTGCATGAGCATTTCACTGCTCCTTGTTGCTGTTTTGGTGGCTAGAGAGGATGTTGAGAGCACTGCAGTCCTGTGTGACCTCTGGGTGTACCTTGGGGGGACAGTGACCCTCCTGTCATGTGAAATTCTGTGAAATCACATTTCCTTTTCTTTCTGTTGCAGTCCCTGATGACCTGCTGCTGGGGTGAGTGTCTTCTGCTTCGGTTCCTGCCCCAGTGTCCTGCTGAAGGGCAGCTGGTGTCAGCTCTCATCACTGTTTTCCCCTGTGTTTGACCAAGTGCTGCTGAAACACAAAAATGCCAGTGGTTTTGGTGGTAGTGGGAATGAAGGTCCTGAAGGGTTTTTTTTTGAGATATTCACAAAATTATCTCTGTATCACTGTATCTCCTGTAATGACTTGTTCTAATTTAAACCCTGGATATTTAACCTGAGCTCTGAGTCCAGCCTCGGGTCTGGAAGGAGTTTGCTGTGGGAGTGGATTGTGTTGCAGGCTGATTCATCCCTCTGCCTTCCTGCCACTGTGAGCACCCTGAGCTCACTCCTGTTTGAGTCATGGGCACCTGTGATGGAGAGGGAGAAGTGTCCTTATCATCACCCTGCACAAGGGAATTGTTAACTTGGAGGCTGAGAGTTTTCTTCTGTTTAGGGGCAGTGTCAGGTCAGCTTTGTCACCCTTGTGAATACTTTAGTTATTCCCAGCAGTGACCTAAGAGATCCAAGTTTCACAGCTTCAGCCCTCACCAGTTGGTGTTGAAGGTGGAGAAAAGGGACTGTCACTGTGAAAGAGACTTTTCAGATTCATCTGTAACCTTGTGGTCCTGCCTGCCAGGGGATGAGATCATTGGGAACCCTTCAGGCCTTAATTACTTTGTGTTAAAGTTATCTGACACAACATCTGTGGAAGGTGTGTTGACTCCCTCTCCTGGGACCACAGTGGCCTTTGAAAGATGGGATTAGATTTGAAAGCTTTTGTTTACTTCCCCTTAGAAAAGAGGACAAAAGAAATTCTCTTGTTAGGTTTAATAATGGTTGGGTGGTAACTCTTGGCAGCCAGATTCCCATCCATTCCCTGCATCCAGGAGCTCAGAAGTATTCTAATTTCCCAATCTCTCCCAAATCTCCAGTCTTTGAATTTCCTGTGGGCATTTCCTGTTGAACTGATCAAATTATATACACAAGAAAAGAATTTCCTAAATTTGAAAAGAGTTCCTGAAACTCACTGAACTCATCCCCCTTACAGTCCCAAACCTAATCATTAAGGAATGTATTATGTTAAGCATTCCCCACCCACCTCCTCACAGCCCCCAGACAGAGCCAGCCCTTCTTGCCTTGAGTTTGTGCAAGTTTTGGTCTTCCTGGAATCTGTCTGTCTGCTTGGCTGCTTATCAGTGAGCTTGACTCAGCCCTGCTGGGGCTCTGCCTTGCTCTGT
Organism: Parus major; assembly: GCF_001522545.3. Lineage (NCBI taxonomy): Eukaryota > Metazoa > Chordata > Aves > Passeriformes > Paridae > Parus > Parus major. The sequence continues at coordinate 6,259,152 of NC_031787.1, read as the reverse complement.
TCTCCCTGCACTTGGAAACTTTCCCCTTTTTCTTGGTCTCCTGCTCATGTTTGGTGCTATCTCTTCATCACTGCTGATTTCCTTGTTGTTTACCCTTGGAACCAATCTGGACTACACAGATTTTTCTCAGCGGGTGAAAGGTCTGTAAAGTTAACTGAGTTGCCCCTGAGCTCTTTGGAAATGCTCAAAGCAGCTGGATTTACTGGTCTGGAATGACTTTGGAACCCATTAGCTGTCTGGACAATAGGCTGAAGGTGTAGATATCCATATTTAACACACACCTTTTCCGATACCCCTGCACAGCACCAGCAGGAGATAAAATCCCCCTTTGGGATGTGCAGTGATCCCCATCCCAGGCTCTCCCTCATCCATAAATGCTGAGCATCCCTGCACATGTCCTGCCTGAAAGGGAAAGGGTTTTTAGGGGGAGTGGAGGGACATCAGGCACATGCTGCCCCTGGGTGTTTATCTGTAATAACTTGGCTGTCTCTGAGCCCTGCTCGTAGCTGGGTCACAGATGTAAAACTGCTGCTATCTGGTGTCTCCATGTGCAGTGGAGTGTCTTTGAGTAATTCCCTGGTGTTCTCCAGCTTCCTTCTGATGCAGTTTGGTGGGTAGAGAAGGGATAATTTTCCCCCAGTTGTGCCTGTGATGGAGATGTGATCACTACAAAATGACCCACTCATTCCCCAGGGTTTGAGACGATTTCCAGGGGATGAGGAAGGAGCCCCAGATCCTTTTGCTCCAGGAGCTGTGGATCATCCTTGCTCTCCCCTTTCCCAGGGAGCTGTGTAGTCCATGCCCAGAGGTGGGATTCAAGACTGACTGATCAATCCAGGGCAGCACATGCAGGACAGCCTGGCTGCACAGCTGAGGTGTCCCAGAGCACAAAAGCCTTTGCCCTGAGTGCTGGCAAATCTGGCTCCGTGTGCTCCACTAAAATCCCTCTGTGCTCGTGGGACATTTTCAGCAGCTGCAGCAAGGAAAATGTCTTACTTTTGCAATGGGCACCTTCTGGGCTCCTCTGTGCCCTGGGGCTGAGCCAGCTGGTCTCCCTTTGTGCTGTGACCTGACTAGAGACACATTCTCTTCCAGACTGAAGTTCATTTTTGGCCCATCTGCAGTCCCAGCTCTGGATCTGGTGGATCAGCGTTCTGTCACCCAGGTCAGGTCCCCCAGTGGAAGGACTCTCTACCAGGTACATGCTTCTCTTTGCTCTTTCTTTCTGCTGGTTTCCAGCTGACATCTGAGACTGTTTTCCTGATTTGCAGAGCATAGATGAGCACAGAGAGGACACCAGTGTTTTACAAACTCCTGAAGTGACACTGGAGAGCAGCAGATTTAGAGCAGCATGGTTCAGAACAATTTTCTTTGTGGCTCCCAGCCAGCCAGAGACAATGTATTGTTTGTGGGCATCACAGTCAGGAGGAAGTTTTCCAGGGATTGCTAATTTTGCTTTATTACTCTCATCCTATCCAGCAAAGGAAGTTCTTCCTCTTGACCAGTTGTACACAGCTCAGTGTTATCTGCCATCACTGCCTTTCTTTCCTCTCATGACCTCTGCTTGGCAGGGGATCTCTGCTGCCTGGGAGGAAGCAATGCAGGCCAAACCCATGGGTTTCATTCTGGTTCAGTGTGGCCAAGGCTGTGAATCATGGAAACATCTCCATGAAATGGAATTTTGCAGAGAAGAGCTCACCTCAGCCCTGAGATCAAGCACAGCACAGGCTGGGTGTGAGGTGAGAAGAGGAGCCATTCATATTTCACTCTCACCTTTCTGTGCTGTGCACAATTCCTTGTTCTGTGGTCCCCCAGCACTGGGGGCAGCTCTTTTAGGACAGTCTGTCTGTGTTGTGAGCCATTGACCAGCTGCATCCAGCCCTTGGCTTTCAGAGTCAGAGGGACACTGCTGTGCCCTGCTTGAGTACTGGGACCCTGTGCCCAAAAGATTTTGCTCAAGAAGCACCAATTCCTTCTCCTCAACACTCCCAACCCCCTCAAGTAGCACAGCCCACCCAGGGCTGGGCCTGGTTCTGTGCTTTTCACACACCAGGGAAGGGGGAATGTCTTTGCTCACTGCTGTGGCACTCCAAAGGAACATTTCCAAGTGTCCCCTCTGCAAAGGACCTTTTCTCCTCCCCTGGAGGCGTTTTGGGGTCGTGTAGGGTGAGAAAAGGGCTGTGAAGTCAGGTCTGGTTGATGGCACAAACCCTTCTCACGTGTTCAGAGCTTGCACAGTTTGCACACGGAGCCTTTATCACTTCTGGGGCCATGGAGAGGACACAGGCTCTTCCAGAGGAGCATGAATCATAACCAGGGCTCAAGAACAGCCTTGGGTTCCAGTTGAGGGCTTGCCTGTGGAATTTTGGTAAACCTAGGACGCTTCCAGCACCCACAGACAGCCTTGCTGATTAATTGAATGCTCAAAGGCTTTCCCTTTTTTACTGTTTCTTGTCTGAAAATGCCACTGGGCAGAGAACAGTCATATTCTCCTTGCAGAGCTTTGTCAGGCCCTGCAGGCTAAGGCACAGCTTTGCTGGGCATCAGTTAATAATCCACAGGTATTAATATTGGGCTCAATTGGTGCACACTGAAAAGGAACAAGTGTCAGAACTGCTCTCCTGCCTCTGCAGGGAGAGGGAGCCTCTGGTTTCCCTGTGGAGAAGGAACCCCTGGACAGCAGGGTCAGGGAGTTAATGCAGGACAAACCTCCAGGAAGGAGGTTCCTGTGTGCCTCCAGCTGCAGTCCTCTTCAGTGGAGCTTGATTGCTGATTAAGGCCACACTGATGAGTTCATTAACAGAGGAATCTGAAGAGATATTTTCTCTGGGGGTGTGAGGTTGGTGCCATTGTGAAATCCTCCCTCATCACAGCTGTCTGAGATGCAGAAAGGAAGAGCAGAGTCTACCCTGGGGCTGGAGCAGTGACAGGAACACATCTGGGGGCATAGAAATTGAACCCCTGGGTGGGTTCTGCACTGGAGTCACTGGCTCTTCATTCCTGTGTGCTGTGGAAATGTTGGAAATGTGTGGAAATGTCCCCAGCTGTGCTCCAGGGGAGAGGGGCATCCATGGCTGCCTGGACACTGCACAATCATCCCTGTTAATCATCCCCCACAAAGTCAGCTCTGCCATCTCCACCCAGATGTGGTTGAGCTGGAATGTGAGGTGGTGCTTCCACTTGCTCTGGAGAACTCTTTGAGGCCATGAGGCTGGTTCTGTTGTGAAACTCCTTTGGGTCATTATAGCCAAATCTGAGCTGGTGATTCCATATCACCTAGCACATCTCAGGTCCTGCTTCAGGGGAGGAAGGCTCTGCTCAGACAGGCCCTGTTGTGTAGGCAGCTCTTGCCCTCAGGAGCTGAGATGAGAGAAGAAAGAGCCCTCAGTCAAATGAAAGCTGAGATTTGTCTCTCAGTGCCCTTGCTGTTTAACAGAGTAGCACTGATGGAGTGAGGCACGATGCCTCAGAGCTGAAATCATCCCAGGAGAGCTTGGGTGATAGCTGCCATGCTGCTGTCAGGGGTAAACCCTACCTGCTGCAGGGATGATGGGTCTGGCTGGTGGTGGAGCTGTGCTGGATGTGGCAGTGTTGCCCTGGCAGCATTTGGGGCACCCTTTAGCTCTGAGCTGTGGCAGTGAAGCAGGGCAGTGCTTCAGCCCTGCCAGCTGGCACTTGCACCACTCACATCCTGCACCTTCACTGGGGATTTTTTTCATCGTGTCTTTTTTTCATTCATTTCCTAGAGCTGTGTGGCAGATGCCCCATGGTGAAGGGTTTGAGCAGCAGGCCCTGGCACAGGCTGTGGTGCTGCCTGTCTGTCTGTCCGTGTGCTGGTGCCTCAGCTGACCCTGCTGTGCCCCCATTCCCTGGCACAGACACCTCCAGGGGGATTTTTCCTCACTGAGGCCCAGGGATGAGGACAGCAGAAGGAAATCAGTGCCTGGCTGGGCTGCAGCTGGCCAGGAACAGAGGCACCTTTTTCTCCCAGTCTTTGGATTTTAGATTTTGCCTTATTAGGCAGAGTCTCTGTTCTTGCCATCTAGGTCAGGATGGGGGAAGGCTGAGCTCAGCCCAAATCTGGCAGTGTCTGTCTGTGGCTTCCCCCCCTCCCCAAAGAAAAACACTTCTGAAGGGAAGGCACCATCACAATACTTCATCTTGGAAATAACAATCAAAGGGGCTACAGGAAAACAAACTTATCACAAGTGAAACAAACTCAGCCTGCAGTAAAAGGAGGACCCAGGGGAAAGGCCAGACTGAGAAAAAAAATGGTTTACCCTGAAATGAGAATGTGAGTTTTGTGTCCTGGATCTGCTGGGAGTGAGGGGGACTTTGAGGCATTGGCACTTCTGTGGGAGAGCCTAAACTTCTGGATGTTCCCTGTTGGGCAGAGGGTGCAGGGAGAGCTCCAGGGAGCAGGAGAAGGCTCCCCATGGAAGTGCAGCTTTGGACTGTGAGGGACAGTGTTCCCCTGGAGGGGTTTGGAATGCCAGGGATGTCCTGGAGGGGAGCAGCACTCTTCAGAGCTCCACTGCCTTTTCAATTTTTGTGTTTATCTTTGGATTTGGGGGTGTGTGTGCCACAAACCCAGCCAGTCTACAGCCTGGGGTGGGTGATGTGCCCTCTGGGCCCTGTGCAAGTCTGTTCTGCTCCTGCAGATCCTTCCCTTCTCATAGGCTGGGCCCTTAAAGTAGTTTCCTAAAAGCTATTTACCAGTCTTGAAGGGACCAAAAGAGGAATAATAATCCATAGGCTGCCTTTCCTATATCCTGCAGTCAGCTCCAGCAGCTCACAGATTGCTCTGTGCTGGAAAAGAATGCTTCCCTCACCTGTTTGCTCACCCTGGTGCCTCAGTACCAGCCTTGCAAGGAAAAGCATGTGGGAAAAGCAGGCAGTGCTGTTCCCAAAGCAGAGATGGAGCAGGGAGGGCTTCTCTGGAGATTTCAGCTTTGTTTATTCAGGCAGATCTGGATTCCAGTAGCTGCAGCTGGTTTTGAGCAGAACAGCCTTCAGTAGTTGGGAAAGGAGAGCAAATAAATGCTCAGTGCTGCTCTCCTGTCCCGGCCCGTGGTGGCTGTGGGCTCATAGCTGGGCTGTGTGTGACTCCTGGAGCTCAGGGAGTGATGCCACTGCCCCTTCCCAGCCCCTCAGAATCAGACAGCTCCCTGGGGCTGGGGTCTGCTGCAGGCACAGGTACAGGACACCCTCACCTGCAGGGAGAGAAGCTTGTAGAGAACATGAGAAAGCTGAGGAGCTCCAAGCTTAGGTGGGTCACTTCAGCATTTGGGGACACTTCTGTACTGTGACATCTCCCCCTCACTGCTGGGTCAGTGCAGACCCAGCCTGAGGCAGAGAAATTAAAGTGAATTCTGCCTCTGACTCCTCACCTGCCTCTGTTTCAGGTCCTTGGAAGCTCAGGCAAACTCTACACCTGCTACAGCTCCTGCCACTTCTGCACGTGCCCTGCCTTTGAGTTTTCTGTGTTGCAGAAGAGTGAGAGCCTTCTGGTGAGTTCTCTTCCTCAGCCTGGCATGGAGAGAGGGGCCAAGGCTCTGCCCTGAAATTCCCAAACAAACAGGAGTGTGGAGCTGACCATGCAGGCTGAGCCTGACCCACTGTGTCCCTGGCCTCTGAGAGCCCGATTTTGGGTGCAGGGAGGGGCTTTGGGGGTCAGCAGTGGTGGGGAGGGTCCAGGAACCAGGATCTGTGTGGCAGGTCCCTGCATGGCACAAGTGGGGACACTGAGCACCACCTGTGGCAGGAGGGAACCACGCTCCTGGGGGGGCTGAGCACTTCATTAAACTCATTTTGGCCAGGATGGATTCCTGGTCCAGACAGAGCTGACATTCCAGCCTTGCTCCTGCTGTTAACTTTGCAGTGCAAACACATCCTGGCTGTCTACCTCAGCCAGGCCATGGGAGCCTGCCAGGAACTGGCTGTATCTGAGGAGCAGCTCACAAACATCCTCCTGGCTGAGGAAGAGGATGAAGGATGAAGGATTTGGATCACTCCTGGCTGTGTAGCTGGCGTTTTTAATATCTACAGGGCTGTCAAATGCTCATTGTGGTTAGTAGATTTCTTCCTGTGCTGCAGCAAAGCATGATGTTAATTACCAGCCTGGTACTGATAAATTAATTAGGCCTGTGTTGACTTGAGTTTCATTTATTTATGCTGTTTTTGGGATTTCTGAAGATGTTTGAACTAATCTGTAATAATTGTGATGTCAGAATGCAAACAGTTCTGCAGGTCTCTGTGATCCACAGATCAAAGAGCTGCTGTGGCTCTTTGCAGGTGGCAGCTCAGAGCAATTTCTGCTTCTTCAGTGGCAAACCTGGTCCAGGGACTAGGGCAGGGACCCCTCAGCACCCTGAGACTGGTGACAGCTCTGTGCTTCCACTGGAATGGGATCTTCGGAAGCATCAATGTGGTTGCTGTGCTTGAAATGAATTTCAGACACACTGACCACCTCAAGGCTGCTTCCCTGGGGCTCAGCTCCTTCCTGCTGTGATTCCCTGGCCTTGCTGTCCCCCCTGGGGGCAGTGTGGCCTTTTGTGCTTGTGTGAACGCATCAACCACAAGAAATAACGGGGCACAGGCTGAGCCAGGTGCTGGGGATGGTAAATGAAACATTTTGTATGTAAATAACAGTTACTGCAAGTACAAAACTGAGCAACATGAGGAGAACACGTCCATCCATGTACATCAGAGCAATGGCAGTGACAGCTGAATGGCCACAGTGCACTCACTACAGAAACTCCTCTGCTGTTTTTGCTTCACATTTTTATAGAAACATTCAGAGTTTTTTATTGAGGGGAGCAAGGGAAGTGTCCTATTTTTATTTTGCCTTGAAATATCTTTGGCTCAGATCCACAAAGGCACTTCATGTGCCCAATGACCATGACCTGGGCCAGAGTTAATGCCTGACAGCCCAAAGGCACATCTGGACTGCTCCACATCCATATGCAGGAATTCTGAGCTGCACTGGAAGCTCTCACATGTGGACAAGGGTTCTGGGACCTTCTCTCTTGGTGTTACAGCACTGAGAGTTTCACTCTGTTGCTGCTGTGAGAGTCTGGGTCGGTTTCAGGCAGCCAAAGGGAGAGATTCCATCCTTTGTTGTGAGAATAAATGTGGCTTGCAACCACTTGGCACCACTGCCAGAGCTGCAGGTGAAACCCTGCTTGTCTCCAGCTGTGATTAACAGGAGGAACAGGGCCAAAGATAACACAGGAGGGAAGGAATGAAGGGAGGAGAGAGCCAGGCCCTGCACAAATGGCAGGAGGTGGCCCCTGTGTCAGCTGGCCCCTGACCAAGGCAGATGCAGCAAAGATGAATGGGGCTGTTAGAGGAGAAGCACTTGGGACAGTGATTTGAACTGCTCAGACTCTGGAAATACCAATCTCTGAGACACTGAGCTGTAGCTAAATTTGGACATTGCATAAACACGTGCAAACCCATTCAGAGCTCTCTGATGATTTCACCCAGGTTTGGGGCTGAGCTGCTCCAATGGCACTGAAATCCAGCACTCCCAGGGAACCATTCCCTGTGCATGGTGGGCCCAGAGTCATTCCTGCAGCTCTTGCCTCCTGGCAGGAACAAGATTTCTTCAGCTTTGCAATTGATTTTTACACCATATTTGTCGTTATATGTGCCAGAGTAATGAAACTCTTGAGGTGTGTACCCCCCTTTTAGTGCAACAGAATTTAAAAAAAATATAGAGTTGATTTCTGTGTGATTCAAGTACAGTTTTTCAGGGATAAAAATATAAAAATTCCTATTAGGGGGGAAAAAAAGCATTCACATCTGGAGGTTACAGGGCTGCAGAGGTGCCCCAGCCAGAGCAAGCTTTAAGAATCAGGTGAGCTGTAGCACCCACCTCTTAGAGCTAAAACCTGCACTTGAGGAAGCTCTGCAAGGCTGGCAGATCTTGACCTGGGAGCAGAAACCTAATTGTAGAGCTGGTGTCCCCAAGGCAGAGTGACACTGGCCTTGATGGCTCTGGTTCAGATGAGCCAAGATCATTGGGGCGCTTCTGCCTCCTGCTTTTTGATAGCTGGAAACAGATCTGAAAGCAAACCTGAAGCACTGGGCTGCACAGTCCTGTGGGCCAAAGTGATTTAAAGGCAATAAAACCTCTGCTCTAAAACCTTGGTCAAACCTTTTCTCAAATCTTTCAGTAAATGGGGTTTCCATGCTGGGCTGACCTGGTTTTCCCCATCCACACAGTCCCTCCCCCTCAGTGCCTGGAACACAGATTCAGTTTCACATCAGCAACTGGGCTAAGTAAGACTTTTTCCCATCAGAGAATACAAGCTGCATCAAACAATTGATGGAATAATTAGGGTATTACCAAAGTGCTGTCAAGTTTGGTCTTAGAGAACAACTCAAAAATCAGACACAAAATTGTTACTCCTAAATGAAACAAAATATTAAAAAATAATAATAATAATAATTAAAATAAAGATCCTATGACTTGACATGAGCAGCACAACTGGGGAATCACCCCCCCAAGCAGGTGAGTCTTTCCCAGTCAGTGTTTGACCTGGAAACACCTGTAAAGGAAACACAACAGGATCACAGCTCTCACACACCCTGGGGCTCCAGAGGAGGGTGAGCTGCACTTGGTGTCCCTGCTCAGGTCACTCCTCTGTGAGGCACGATGTTAATTACAAAAATTAAAATAAAAACACAGCTGCACAAGTGCATAGTGGTCATCTCTGAGCACTCCTGGGACTGCTGCCATGGGGCAGGGCAGTGCCAGGGATGGGCTGGACACCCAGGGGCAGCAGGGAAAGGGTCATACGGTCACCGAGGCCACGGGGGAGCTGATGTTGATGACAGTCAGGTTCTGGGTGTTGTCAGAGGGGCACTTGGGGAAGTCGTCGGCCTTGCAGAGGATCTTGGAGAGGATCTTGCGGAAGGTGCAGTGGAAATCCCGGATCCTGTAGGCGTAGATGATGGGGTTGATGACAGAATTGGCGTGGGAGAGGATGATGGCCACGTACATCACCCACTCGGGCTTGGATCTGGAGAAGCCCTCGTGGAAGTGTGTGATGCAGTTCAAGATGTGCAGGGGCAGCCAGCAGAAGGCAAAAAGCCCCACAATGATGGCCAGAGACTTGGCTGCATGCACCTCCTTCTGCAGGGTGGTCCTGGAGTTGCCCATCAGCTCGATCTGGTGCAGCTGCTTGCAGGCCACCATGAATATCTTGATGTAGATCCCCAGCATGATGACGAGTGGGAGCAGCACACAGCCAAAGAAGTTGAAGTAGACCATGTAGCTCATGGTCACCACGTTCTCAAAGAGGCATGAGATGAAGCAGCCATGGGGCTCTGTCCCAGGCTCAGCCCCTGTCTCGTTGGTGGCATTGGGACAGCCACTCATGGCTTTGTTCCAGCCCATCAGTGGGGTCAGTCCAATCCCAAAGGACAGGAGCCACAGCACTGCGATGAGTCCTCTTGCCCGCTTGCCGGTCACCAGGCTGTTGTACCTGCAGCCCCGGGACAAAACCACAGTGAATGTTAAATAAACGAGCACTGGTGACTTCCCTGCAGTTAAAGTCATCGGTGTTCTGGTTAATGAGACAAAAGCCACACCCACGAGGAAGCCTCACCTCTCTGATCACCCGAGGGGCAAAAACTCTCACCTGTGCTTTCCACCCACAGCCCATGATTTGGGGAGATGATTCATTTACTATTCCTGAGAGGCGCCAGGCCCTGCCCCAGCCCACAAACCCCCTGCAAGGGCAGGGAAGGGACTCGGAGTCTTAAAAAAGGCTTTAGCATTGTGTGATCCTAAACCTCCAGGTGCCAGCAGGGCAGGGGCAGGGAGGCTCCTTGGGACTGATGCTCTCTGGCTCTGAGCAGCCACTGCTGGGCCAATTCCTGGGCTGACCCCATTCAGCTGGGGCAATGCTGGTGCCCATTTCTGCGTTGCAATCCCACATGGGTTGTGGAGAAGCTCTGCTGTGGCCCAGGGACAAGTTTGTGCAGTGCTGAGCCTGGTGCTGCCCCACACTTTCCTCATCCCACTGAGTCCCTTCATGGCCCCTCCTGCCCTCAGGTGCTCAGACACAGAGCTGGAATGTAAAGCAACAAAAGTCTGGTGTGGGAGCAACCAGAAAAAAATCAAAGCATCAGTTGGACCCTTGTCTGGAGATAGGAAGAACCTGCAAGTGCCAGAAGAGAAACCCACTCCTGTCCCCTCCACTGCCACTGAGAATCTGCTGGCTGCCACATGTCCCCTCCTTCCCACACCCTTCTCTCAGTGCTTGTTTACTCTGGCTTGGCTGCCCTGCTCCTCCTTTTCTAAGAACATTTGTTCTGATTTTCTTCCGGCCCGTGAAGCAGGGGAGGGTTTTATTCCCACAGAACTGCAGCTGTGCCTGTGAATCACAGCACTACCTCTGAGCTGAGCCTCCTGCTCCTCCTGCAAGGACAGGGGGGACAGTGGGGGTCTGCCAGCACCAACTGGGAGTCAAAGATGGGCTGGGGGAGCTCTCAGCTCCTTCTTCAGGCATGAGGTGTGCTGGCTGGGAGGATGCAGGAGCTGCTGAATTGTGGACACAGTCCAAGAGTTGGTGTCAGAAGCGTAGATCCAGCCACTGAGGGGCTTCTCCTGCATTTTTATCTCATTATTAATAAGTTTCAATACTTCAGAAGAAGACAAGTTCTCAAAGAGGGCATCAGTGAGGCTAAGCCTGTTGCTTTTGAGACCCCCCATTAAGTTTCCAGGAGCTGGAGCTGGGCTGGGCTTGTGGGACATGAAATCATTGAGATTTGAGCAAGCTGACAGAAATCCCATCTCTTGGCAAAGTCTGAGCCTTGAGCTACAGCCCTGACCAAGCTTCAGTCAGTGCTGCAGAGGCACCAGGAGCTCCTGCTTGCTCTCAGCTCCACAGCAGAAAGGGAAAACTGCAGCTCTGTGGCTCGTGCTTGCCCTGCTTAGAGGATCTCTCCAAGTGCTCCATCCCAAAAAATGCTATGGTGAGACTGGAAAATGCCAAAGGGGCCATTGAATAGAAGCAGAAACTGAAGGAATGGAGGGGTTTGTGTGCTCAGGAGCAGAAGCTGCTATGGCCATGCTGAGGTCCCAGGCTGGTGACATTCGCTGCTGCCTCTTGCTGAGAACGTTTTGCCCCAAATAAAGCTTCTTCCATCTGTTCTCCTGAACTCTTCTGCTAAGATAAGGCTTGGCTTGAAGGTTTACAAGACCAGTCAAGGAACAACTTAATGTTCCAGTGGCTGTACTGGTGGCCTGTTTATTTTAGAGCTGCTCCTCTTCCCAGTGCTCCCAGCGGAGCTGCAGCCAGGACCGCAGCACGTGCATTTTTATATCCTCTGAGAGAAGATGTAAAAACATTCTGGGCTCCCAGTCTGCAAGAGCCAGAGCTGAGCAATGGGGAGGGCTGGAGGCCCAGGGAAGAGGTGGAGATGGTTTTTTACAGGAAATAAATGCCCTGCTCGGATGAGCTCTTCATTTTCCCAGAATTTGCATTGCAAAGCCCTCCCACCATCTCAGCATCCAGCTGATGGCAGGTGCTGGTGATGGTCATTGCTGTGGCCACCAGAAGAGCCCACAGTGAAATTGAGAATAGCCTGATGTCCTAGAATTGTTCATTAATTACTTTGTTATTACCTTAATACACTCATTTGGTGGGACTCTGCCTGTATTGCCCTTAAGTCAACAGAAGTTAAGCACATACTCAAAAAAAAGAAATTAATGAATGTCACCAGATCCAGGTAAGAGAAGTCTCACAAGCTCTTCCCTAAGCTCTATAAATAAACAGGGTCAGTGAAGAATCAACAGATTTTCACAACTCAGAATTCTCCCTCTTTCATTCTCTTTTAGGTTTAATATTATTAGGCAAACCCCCCAACCTATTAAAGTAAATTTACTCACCTAAGTCCGCTCAACTAATGTATAACAAATATTGAACCACCTCTGCACTTCCACCTAGAGGCACCAAATGTTGCTTTAATGTAAATAACAGCTGAATATTTTAAAATTATTTAGTGGAATTAAATAACCTGGCAATGCATTAGTTCCTCTTACACCACCAGGTAAATTCTCTTTACTGGTGCAATCACCATGAAGGCTTTAATTATCCTGCCCTCCCAATGGACACATGGGAGCCCTGACGCTGTTGTGGGGTGAGCCAGGCTCCTGTCCTGAGCTGTGCATGGGCCACCACTGCAGGAGGACAAGTGCTCTAAGGAGAGCTCAGCTGTCCCCATTGTCCCTGCTGTGCCCTCACCCCCATGGGCCACAAAGGCTCCAGCTGAGGCTCCACTGGGGCTGGACGAGGTGTCCCCTGCTCCTGGTGGCTTCCCACAGCAGGCATCCCCCCAAAACCCAGAGTTCTCCTGGGAGAGCATCACAGCAAACACCAAACGGGTGAGTTCTGTTAGGAAGTCTCACTGTGTGTTGGTAGGATGGTTTGGGTTGGGGTTTTTTTGCATTTCTGCTGCCGTTTCCTGGGGCTGGGAAGCAGCCAGGTGTCCCAGGCTGGTGCTGAGCACAGCTGGCACCGAGCAGGACACGCTGCCAGCCCGGCCTCAGCAGTTTGGCTCCCAAAGGCAGGAACTGAGTCATGTCCTGCACGTCCTTGGCATCTGCCCACCAACCCCTGCTGGGCCCTGGGGAGCTCACCCCAGCCCTGCTGCCCCTGAGCTCTGTCAAACAGGGAAAGCACAGCAGGAGAAATTCAGCTTTTGGGGTGATGGGCTTGGGGTAGGAACAGCAGCCTGGGGGAAACACTCTGGAATGGGACTGTTGTTGCCACATTATTTACCTCAGAGAGCAGCAACAGGAGAATCCTGCCTGTCCCCAAGCAGCCCAAAAGGGTGAACACATCAAAGCCTTGTGGTGCCACACAGCCCTTGCCCTATCCATCGTGTCCCTGTGCCAGAGCAGAGGCTGCTCAAGCGCTTTGGGTTCTCCCACTGCCTCCAGAGCAGGATCAGCCTCCAATGAACAATTTCAAAGCTTAAATTCCACACTCACACATGGCTTGTGCTCCCTCCCCACTGTGCCCCTGCCCAGGCTGCTGGATGCAGGCACAGGAGCAGATGGAGTTGGCAGAACTTGGACCAGGCAGGTGCTCTGGTACAAACAACCAGTGACAATTCATGTATTTCTATTTTAAGTGTGAAGGGAAATACACAGACACCTCCATTCACAAGGGGTGAGAGCAGCTCGGCTGCCAAGCATTGTGTCCTTGTCACCTCCTCACAGCTGTACTTTGCTTCTTGCTCTTTTTTTTATATATATATTTAATTTTTTTTTATCTATAACAAAGTAAGCACCGTTGCTGCCTCTGTGCTCCACGCACAGCCAGGAATGGAGATCACACACCAGCTGAGATATCCTGGCAGGACATTTTAAATGAATCATTAATTGCACCTTAGAGAGGAGGAGGAAAAAGAAAAAGAAATAAAAAGCTGTGCTGTTTAACCAGGAAGGAGTTGGCGGCCAGAGATGTGATCAGTGGTGACACAATCAGCTGGGGAAGTGGGACATCTGTGAGTGTCCCTGTCCCGGGCAGACAAATCACTTCCTCCCACATCTGTCCCCATTGTGCACAGGGACAACAGCAGCACTGCTGGCCTTCCGCTGGGCAGGGGCTGTCACTGTCACACTGTCACTGTCACACTGTCACACTGTCACACTGTCACA